>NW_015660499.1:1744704-1760042 GCF_001515625.1 Sinocyclocheilus rhinocerous | reverse complement strand
GGTTTGTATTGGTGACGTAATATGTAAATGATATGCGTGCGGCCCGTGAGACTTGCACTTGGACCATAGTGCGGCCAAGTGGAAAAAAAAGGTTGAGAACCACTGATTTAAAGATTTGGAAATGGAAAAAAAAAATATATATATATATATATATTACGAATGATTTGAATCATTATAAGCAACAACATTTGCAACAGCATATTACCACATTTTTCCATAAAACTGTTTAAAACCACCCAAACACACAGATCATCTATATACTTAAAACAGCACAAAAGCTTGTATGGCAACTACTTTCAATGATTCAATTTTTTATTTCAATTTTGTAAGGCTTCAACCGCATTGATGCCACTTTAAAAGGTTCTCTTAGAGCATAAAATTATGCCAAACATAGCCTATATTGTTTGTTAGTAATATAAAAGTGGTTTGAACATCAAAACACTCAGAAAAAAAGGTACAAAAGCTGTCATTTTTCAAAGGGTACTAATATGTACTTTTTATGTGCTAATATGTACCTTTAAATTAGCAATATGCATCTTTTAGGGGTAAATAATGTGCAAAAGAGCTACTTTTGAAAAGATACTACCCCAGTGACAGCTTTTGTACCTATTTTCTGAGAACGCACATACTGTAAAATTCACATTTACACAAGCCGATACCCAAACACATTTCAGTGCGACAACACAGAGCAGAATAAAACATGACGGCACCGCCAAAACACGAAGACAAACTGAACCACTGATTTAAAGATTTGGAAATGGAAAAAAAAAATATATATATATATATATATTACGAATGATTTGAATCATTATAAGCAACAACATTTGCAACAGCATATTACCACATTTTTCCATAAAACTGTTTAAAACCACCCAAACACACAGATCATCTATATACTTAAAACAGCACAAAAGCTTGTATGGCAACTACTTTCAATGATTCAATTTTTTATTTCAATTTTGTAAGGCTTCAACCGCATTGATGCCACTTTAAAAGGTTCTCTTAGAGCATAAAATTATGCCAAACATAGCCTATATTGTTTGTTAGTAATATAAAAGTGGTTTGAACATCAAAACACTCAGAAAAAAAGGTACAAAAGCTGTCATTTTTCAAAGGGTACTAATATGTACTTTTTATGTGCTAATATGTACCTTTAAATTAGCAATATGCATCTTTTAGGGGTAAATAATGTGCAAAAGAGCTACTTTTGAAAAGATACTACCCCAGTGACAGCTTTTGTACCTATTTTCTGAGAACGCACTTACTGTAAAATTCACATTTACACAAGCCGATACCCAAACACATTTCAGTGCGACAACACAGAGCAGAATAAAACATGACGGCACCGCCAAAACACGAAGACAAACTGACAAATGAAACCAAGCCACTGTGTACAAGACATGTTTGAACAGAGAACAATGTTCTGGAGAATAGAAAAAGAGTCTAGTGGGAAAAGCACAAGAGGGTGGGGGATGAAACACTGAGCCAGTCGAGCAAGACTTTATATAGCCTTTACTTATCAACTACTCCTCTAATCTAACACACTGACTACATCAAGGGAAGAAAATCCTAATTCAAGACCATTACAATTAGCTAGATTCTGATAATGAAGTCTGTTTATTCTCTTTGAGATAAGAAAACACACTTCCAGACTGTCTGAAAGCACATAATGAACAAGAACTTGCACGTTCCTCTAAAATGTAAACAGGGAACTTGCATGTCTACCACAGATCAACAGATTAAACAAGAGCTGAAGAAAAACTGTGTGTGTGATGAACACAAGAGACACATTCTGGAGGCGTTCTGGTAACGTCTCCATCATGCTGCGTTTGTTTTCATCAGGAGACACTTCACAAATCAACTGATTTGGAGTCAGGGTTTGTTTGAGCATCTGAGGAGCTGTGTAGTTGAATACAAATGAAACGAAGTCTTTGGATGGAGCTAAGCGCTTTGGAGGCGCCTTGGCAACCGGGCCTGCCCTCCGCGATCTCCCAAACAAGCCACAAAGAAGCTGTGTCAAATCGCTGGTGCGCATGGAAGCAGCTTGCAACAGGGCAAACAGCAGCGAAGAAAGAGAGCGAGATCAAACTGAGAGCATGTGAGAACTCTGCCAGAGCCAAGAGAGAGTGTTAAAAAGAGATGTGACAAGATGATCCCTGGAGTCGACAGTGAGAAAACCAAACAGGAATAGACTGCATTCATGAACAGGGAAGGAATGCAGTTCTTACAGAAAAGGAAACTGTATAATTAGTTTCTGAATAAAAACGTCAAGGCTGCAAACCACCCTAAATGACTGATAACACTGAGATTTCATAGACCCCTTTTTGACTTATAATGTGCCCAACCTGGTCTGCTTTTACCCCAAAAAAGGCTGTTCTGAGCCAGAAATTTTTTCAAATCAGTGAAGACTGGGATAATGGAGATGGAATGTACGATGTAGGGCTGCATGATAATGGTTAAGTGGCATGGTTGCCAGGTTGGGAAGATTAAGTAAACCACTGAGCAGAAAATTTATTAATTTAAGTAAAAGGCTATGATTGGCAGATTTAATCTCTTGAAATCTGGCAACCGCAACCATGAAAGCATGTGAAGGCTTGTTACCTAGAAAATGCAGCACCAAATTAAAATGATTTTTTTTTTTCAATCGATCTAAGGAAACTGTATAATTAGTTTCTGAATAAAAACGTCAAGGCTGCAAACCACCCTAAATGACTGATAACACTGAGATTTCATAGACCCCTTTTTGACTTATAATGTGCCCAACCTGGTCTGCTTTTACCCCAAAAAAGGCTGTTCTGAGCCAGAAAAATCTTCAAACCAGTGAAGACTGGGATAATGGAGATGGAATGTACGATGTAGGGCTGCATGATAATGGTTAAGTGGCGTGGTTGCCAGGTTGGGAAGATTAAGTAAACCAATGAGCAGAAAATTTATCAATTTAAAGTAAAAGGCTATGATTGGCAGATTTAATCTCTTGAAATCTGGCAACCGCAACCATGAAAGCTTGTGGAGGCTTGTTACCTAGAAAATGCAGCACCAAATTAAAATGAAATTTTTTTTCAATCGAGCCACATCATTATTTCAAACCTAAGTTAGCAGAAATGTGGTCTGGATCTGAAAGAGGTTTGCAGAATCCATCAGCCAAGGAGAGAGGTAAATGATGGAATGCTTCCAACATCCATTTATTATTATTGAGCCAGTCATTCATTCATAACTCATTGATATTCTGATATATGGAGCCTCTCTGTATGATGCATATGATTTATACGGCCAGCACTGCTGGTCAGCAGCACAGTGTTTTGGATGCTGTGCTGGTCGTTATCTGATTGATAAACTGACTAAAAAGTCTTCATGTAAACATCTGCAATGCACATGTAAATATCTACATTTACATGCACACAAATAATCAGTTTATAATCGGATTGATGGCTCAATTTGGATCAAAAAGCCTTTGTGTAAACAACTCAATCATCTGTGATGTTCATGCAATCAGATTGAACCAAGCTTTAATGCAAACACCTTAATTGATCCAATTATGCCCGATCCAAATGAAATTTCGATTGGATTGCAAGGAATGGTGTAGACCTCAAATAATCGATCAAAATGAAAAAATTAAGCATGTAAATGCTTGAGTCCAACTATATTCTCAGTCGGATTCAAAATGATCTTGCGCGCATGAGCAGAGCTGAGATGTGTGATTACATACGTTTGATGTCTTACAAATGTGCTTCACAAACTGGTCAGTGGAGGAGACTCAATGTGCTAAAAAAGCTCCTTTGACATAAAAGCCATCTTTATTTTTAGATGTGCAATCAAGGCAAGATTGACAATTATACTTGCACTATGTATGCATACATTTTGTTTGGAATACGTGCAATGCACATGTAAATTAACATATGAATCGCACTGCAATATGTAGGGTTCAAACAGAACTTTCAGAATCTGAAATCGAGTTGGATTCATTCCAGTTGATGAAAACTAGTGCAAGTATCATACTTAATATGTAATTTAATTGGACTGGAAAGTTTAGAGTACATATGAACAGTACATTTGGAATCTGCAGTCAGATTGAACTTGTTCAGACAGACGAAAATGTATGTAAACATATGTGATGCAGTCAAGACATATTCTTGAATCGACATAGCCCTATTAAACAATCAAATGCTGGCAGAATTACATTGGTATTAGCAATAAGCTTTTTCCTATCCCCACCCCAAAAATCATAAGGAAATGACAGGTTAAATGGAAAGACCTATTGGATAAATCACAATGATGCAAAATTCATGTAGGTGTAAACTGGTATTTCAACCGGCTACGTGTGTAAACAGTAAATATGATGCATCTTCAAATGCACACCAAAGCAATTATCATAAAGAATGGATGCAACCTTCCTGGAACATGAGCAGGACAGGCTCTGAGATGCCCTTCGGACATTATGGGCAGATCTGCTTTCATATCACTCATCTGCCAGGAGGACAGAGCAGCCTCAGATGGCACAGATTCTGGCTCTGTCAACACACTGTCTGGAAGATATTTCAGGGCTCAACAATAAGAATGGCCTGGAGCCAGCGTGAGAGAAGTTTGGGCCAGTCTACATAAGCTTCACTCAGCCAATCAGAGCACTGCTGCGTTTATGCTGTCAATTCAGTTTGCAGATGTGCATATTTAGGGCCCTATGATTTCCACAATGCGGAAAACATAGATGGAATCGAATCCAGTCACAAAAATGGAATTTACTCTATAATGCAGAAAGTCACGGAATTTGGAATTTTGGATGAATACATAAAAAGAAGTGATGTACAATTAATCAAAGCGATATGGACTACTGTCTGTGAATATTAAACTGTAAAAATACTATTTAGATATGAAATCTGCATGCTCTGCATGTCTCTGTGTGAATGAATGGCATAGTTTTTCTTAAATCACTGTTCATTTTAACAGTAAATCCCTGTTGTGCAGCACTTTGTTTGCCAAAAATAAAAATTTTCATTTTCATTTGATTACATTTTAAAGGATAAATAAAATTGTTTATGCCTTCAATTTGATTATCACCATTTTTGATAATACATTTTTATTAAATCATAAGTCCAGAAAAAAATTAATGAATTTCTGAAAATATAAAACATTTTATAGAGCTCTATTTTTGTAGAAGAACTAATGTAAAAGGCATTATTAAGTTGTTATAATTTTGATAATTAACATTTTATTAAACCATTAAAATGTAGTTGTCTAATAAACCTGGCACTGTATATTACAAATATTTTTGGCTCTTTGACGAACTGCTTTTGTTACCTTTTGGTATGTGACTTTGGATAAAATCAGCTGCTAAACGTAAATATTAAAAAGACAAAGACTTTTGCTTCAGGACCAGAGAAAATATTTACAGGGCAAGTAAAAAGCTGATCTACTGTCCCAACTGTACCAGAAGGAAAACATGCCCTGCATATGTTAGTTTCATTGCTTGTTCAAGTATACTCCACCTCTCTAAGAAAACATGTTTGTTTGCACAGGTGGCTGAAGCAAACACCGTCATGGGAAACGACTCAAATGCATTAACACTGGTTTTAACATTACGACAACAACTATAAGATATTTTCATTTCTGAGACAAAATCAAAACATCTCAGGTGCTACTCAAAATGAAATAAGTCAACAACAGTGACACAAATTTGGAATAAATCCAGGCCATAAAAATATATATAGAAATAAATATACACATCCATCCACAATTGTCATACAAATACGGAGAATCTCTTGGCCCCACTATGGCTCCAAATATCTCACGAACAACAGCAGCATTCAGACTCTGGCTGGCTGTTATAATGTGCCATTTATTCTAACTAATGCTGGAGTATTTGATAACAAAATGACAGTTTCAGGTCTTGCCTTATCAAATTCATTAGGCACTTTAGTGTTAATCTGATCTGAAAATCCAATTTCAACGTTTTCAAAGAGCCAAATCATAAAACAGCATTTATTTATTACGGAATTACCTCTGTTTACACACTCACTTGCTTTTTGTGATTTGAATGAATTGAACAGAAGCTGCATAATAGGTATATCAAACATCTGAATCATTCACACAGAAATCTGATACTAAATGTCATAAATGTAATTAACATACAGATTAGATATTGTCCATGTAGACAAGCAATGTTCTCTATAATAAATATATATATATATATATATGCATCACTAAAATAATACTATTATACTCCATAATCTTAAAATATCTCCGCTTTTGTTATGCGAGATAAAAATCAAACAAGTAATATTTCATAAAGCAATTCTTTACAATAACATTAACTACCCAACATTTATTACCCTGCTGAACAATTCACAACTCTTTAAACATTTTAACCACTTATCTTGACGTTGTTGTAATATCTTGAGTCCATGATATGAATAAAAAATATTCGCATTATAGTGCGTTTTATCATTTGGCTGAAGCCCAATTTTAGCCATTAGCATTATCCTAGATATTGTCCATGTAGACAAGCAATGTTCTCTATAATAAATATATATATATATATATATGCATCACTAAAATAATACTATTATACTCCATAATCTTAAAATATCTCCGCTTTTGTTATGCGAGATAAAAATCAAACAAGTAATATTTCATAAAGCAATTCTTTACAATAACATTAACTACCCAACATTTATTACCCTGCTGAACAATTCACAACTCTTTAAACATTTTAACCACTTATCTTGACGTTGTTGTAATATCTTGAGTCCATGATATGAATAAAAAATATTCGCATTATAGTGCGTTTTATCATTTGGCTGAAGCCCAATTTTAGCCATTAGCATTATCCGGCAGGTTGCTAGGAGACTCCATAGAGATTCTATACTTAGCCTAGACGAGCTAACAAGCTAACCCAAGTCTCCTCAATATTCCTTATTCTTCTCGAAATTTGTGCAAAAAGCATTTCATCCATTAAACGCCACATTGACTTAACTGTAAAATGCAGAGCGTCCTTCCTTTTCGGACAAAAGCAGCTTTTCATGACCCGCGGCACACAGCGGTAGCAGCAGGCCGCAGAAGCCTCGGCAGCGCGTCAGAGCAGAGCGGGGCGGAGCGGGAGGGAATGCGGCAGGAAGAGCGCGAAAGCTCGGCTGCGAGAGGAGCAGCGGCAGGCGAAAGCAGCAGCGAAGCTAACAGCGCTAATGCTAATCGACGTCTCTCTTACCCCAACAAATACACTTCACACAGATAGACTGACAGACGCTGCGGTTTGAAAAGAGATACGCCACTGGATTCTCTTCTGTCTGTCGTTACAGCTCAAGAGTGGACTGTTGACATTCCCGTTAATGAGTTAATCCATTTTAAACGACGCATATCTCCTTAATTTGCCAGAGTGGTTTAAGGGTCCTCAGTAGCTGCCATTTCTAACCAGTCACTGAAACTGAGAAGGGAAGGAGGTAGGGGTAGCTCTGTGTGTGTGTGTGTGTGTGTTTGTTTTCTGTGGTTTTGTTGCTGATATAGTTGTGATTAACTGTCATTGCCATTCAATATCTGTTTTATATTCTGAATAAAAGCCTTGCTAATGCAAAACAGCCCAGGTTAGATTAAATCTTGAGTATTCGAGATCTATAAGGTAAACTAAGCATGTGATTAATAAGTAATAATAAAAAAAAAAATTTAATTTAATGAAAAATTATTTATAAATATGGCATGGGGTTTTCAAAAACGTTTAGAGAAAAACAGTGTAAAAATATAAAAATAAATAAATAATAAAAGATAAGATTAAAATAAACAAATAAAAAAATAAAGTGACTAAAATACATAAATAAATAATACATTTAAATAAACAAATAAACATGCATAAATAAATAATACTTCTAATATTTTCCTAATACGATTTTACATAGGCTATAATTATTTTCATACTATATCAATTTATGCATGACATTTTTATACATTATTTTTTATACATAAAAATGTGTATCAGTCTGATTGTCCCACTGAATATGTGTTATTTTAATATGAGCAAAGGCCCATCACTCTGAATAATAATATTATACGTTATATTCTTATATCAGATCTTGAGTATTAAAGCTTTCAGATAATGATAAAAGCACAACCTGATTATACAGGATAAAACCTGTCCAGGTGCGTTTGAGTGTGAAAGTGAGGGATTGTGATTGTGGGTCTCAGATAAAATCTCATTGACAGAGAGTGTTTTTCCCATCGAGGACAAACAGTGAAAGCTCTTGATGCCCCAGATCTCATAGACATAATGAGATTGGCGTAGTGAAGCCCACAGTTCATTCATAAGAAGGATTACCAGGTAAACAGAGCCCAAAGCTTTACTAGCAGTATATGTAGATTGTGAATCTCTGCACCATTTCGTTTTTTTAATCGCATACTGGAGTTTAATCAATATTGATATTTGAGGAGTTGTGTAATTTGTATGCATGCACAGCCTAATTTGTCATCTTAAATTTGATGTGAAAGTTGAGAACACATCAGCCCATGTTGGATATTTGTTAGCTGAATACATACATGCCTTGTCAGCACTGGCCACTGATCTACAAGCCTTGTGAACGGTGCCATCTTGAGTGCCATGCAGACATGATAATCTCACTTTAATTGCATTAGCAGTGCCATCAGATAGTGAGAGTGGAGGGCTCCCCCAAATTATAAATGACAAATTATAAATCACATAGCAGATGTGTGATGTGTGCGCTGATGGATGGTGTTAGATAAAGCAAGAAATTATACATTCAGATGATCAGCAGAGTTTCTGTAAATTTGGCCTTCATTAGGCTGGACATCTATGGTATTAAACCTGTATGTATGTATGTATGTATGTATGTATGTATTTTTTAATGTCTTTATTTTTATTTGATTGATTATTATTATTATTATTATTTTATTTTATTTTATATTTTATTGCAAATTAAATCGCAAATGAGATTTCAGAACGTTGGTGGCGAGCAAAGATTTCTGTAATGATCCAGTGGTATTTCAGTTTTATATAATTAATTTGAATTAGCTGTTATTTCTATTTTCGGTTTTCATTTTATTTTAAATTTGATTTTATATCATATCTTAGTTTAAATTTTAGTAATTTTATTTCTTTTGTAATTTTTCCTTTTAGCTTTATTTATTTATTTATTTTTATTTTACTTTTAGTTTTAGTAATTTTATAACTTTGATGAATGGCAAAGTTTTCTGTAATGGTCCAGTGCTATTTCAGTATTATTAATATAATAGCTTTATTTAATGTTTTGAATTATTATATTTATTTTTATATTTTTCATTTTCATTTAAATTTTAGTTTTTTTTTGTTACTCTTGTCATTTTCTTTTTTCGTTTTTAAATTTTATTTTACTTTAAATTTTCATTTTATTTTAGTTTAAATTTTAGTAATTTTATTACGCTTGTCATTTTAGTTTAGCTTTTTTTTATGAGATTTATGCTATAATTTAAATGTGATTTATATTATATTTTTATTTTAGTTTAGTTTAAATTTCAGCCATTTTGTACTTTTGTCATTTTATTAGTTTTATTTTTTTATTATTTAAAAAATATATATTTCTATTTCGCTTTATTTTATTTCAGTTTTAGTTTTAGTCATTTAAACTTATATTTACATTTTTATTTTGTAGATTTTATATGCATAGCATTAGATTTTGCATATGAGTTTTAAAGAACATAACTTATATTTAACCTCTGCTCTACATACAGAGCTTTGCACATCATTTCTAGTTTTCAGTCTGAATTCTTAGCTACTTATGAAGATATGAAAGGATTGAAATAAAGACGGTTTAAACTAAACTTGACCTTAAATCTCATCATGTCTTTCAAAATCCCTCTGAACGTGTGCTCAGATCTCGACTTGATCTGTCTTTGGCTCTTGTTATTGTGCAGTTTATCCACAGGAGGGTGGCATTGGAACAGCTGCGTGAAGTGCTGCACTCTCTGTCGTCTCATGTTATCTAATGTCTTTCTTATTAAACAGTTAATTAAAACTAAAAATTAAGATTTTTAGGAGTTTGTTCAATTCCAGTAGTTGTCATTACCATCAAATCATTAAGTATGAAGAGTACTAATATGATGCTTGCATTTTTAAATGTTTTTAAAAGAAGACTCTTCTGTTCACCAAGACTGCATTTATTCGATTGAAAATAAAGAAAAAAACAGCAAAATTGTGAAATATTATTACAATTTAAAAGAACTGCTTTCTCTTGTAATATATTTTAAAATGTAATTTATACCTGTGATGCAAAGCTGAATTTTCAGCATCATTACTCCAGTCTTCAGAGTCACATGATCCTTCAGAAATCATTCTAATATGCTGATTTCAAGAAACATTTCTGATTATTATCTATATTGCAAACAGTTGTGCTAATTAGTATTTTGGAATCTGTGATGCATTTTAGTTTTCAGGATTCTTTGATGAAAAGAAAGTTTTGATTTGAAATTGAAATTTTCTTTACAATGTAAAAGTCTTTACTGTCACTTTTGATCAATTTAATGCATCCTTGCTAAATAAAAGTATTGAATTCCTCATAAAATATCATACAGACTCCAAACTTTGAGCAGCAGTGTTTATCTGCTGCTGTATAAGGGTTTTCTTCTGTTTAGCTGAATATTGAAACAGCATTGTGAGATTGGCAGAGGCTGTGGTGTGTATATATAGTGTTTTCACTGTCCAGTTGGTGTGTAGGTTTTCTTATTTGTTTATCTGACACATGCAGGACTGATAGGGCTTCCAGCAGCCTATTTTTGTTTATGCTTGTTTTAAAAGCTTCTTTCTATCCTAAGGTGTATATTAATTTTTATATTTTATTTATATCTCTGTTATATAAATCTTTTCCATGCATTGGAGTTTTTTATATAGGCCTATGTGTTTTAAAAAGATATTTTTGGAAAAATAAGTAACTAAAATATAGTCAAAACACATGCATATTACCAAATTCATCTTTGTTATGAATATAAACTATATTTTTCTATACACTGGATGAATCGATGACAATATAACTTTCTCTACAAAAAGTACAAAATCTGTTACTGAGGTGGTACCATTTTAAAAGGTACTAATATGTACTTTATAGGTACTAATATGTTGGTTTTAGGTACTGAAAATAACTCTTTAGAACTCTCCTAATATGTACTTTAAGGTGCAAGCATCTTTTAGAGGTAAATGAGAAACAAAGGTTAGTTTTGAAAAGTACCCTTTGTACCTTTTTTCTGTGAGAACAGTTGTGTTTAAACATTTCTTTGGTTAGTTTTTGCAAGTTGGGATAATTCACCCCAAAATGAAAATTGTCATTATTTACTCTCCGTCATGTAAGCCATTGGTTATTGGTTGCTTCTAATCAAACATGTGATGATTTTGAGTGATATTGGCAGAGAGGAATATTTTCTGTGAATCATGACTTGACTGTGATTTATTGTACAATTGTAGAAGACTTACAGTCATATGGACTACTTTAATGTTGCTTTTTGTCTTTTTTGGATCTTGACAGATGTGGGAAAGAACTGTGTGAAGGTTCCTCCAAAGATTTGACAGCATACGAGTCTGGAACAACATGTAATGGGTGAGTAAACTTGAATCTAGAATGAAGCACACTTTGTGTGAGAGGTTTCTCTCACTCTGTAATGGGGTTATCAATCACACCTCCAGTGTCTGGCTCAGAGAGGTCAGAGGTCATTGCAGCCCATTGCCAATGTCGGCTGAACTCTGATTTGGCTTCTTTTTGTGAATGACAGTAAAGGTTTGTCTTATTGTCCACTCTCTAGAGAAGCAATATTCTCTGGCATCTCTGGCAAACTGGCATATTCTTCCACTTTTGGCATATTGTAAAAATACATAAAGAGAAAAATAGGAGAAAATAATTGGTAATTTATGTGTTTGAATATATTTTAGTTTATTAGAATATATTTTCCAGTAGTATTATACTGAAATATATTAAAACACATATTACACACACACACACATGACAATATATATGGCCATATATGACTATACTCTAATGTATTATCAACTATACACTGTAAAAAATTATTGTGATTGTATCAGTAAAAGACTGTAAAAATGCTACAGTATGGTGAATAAATGTAATTACATTTAATGTAATTTTACAGTAAAATACTGTTAAAAATACAGTTTTTGGAAGTGAAAAAGAAAAAGCCATTGTATAATTTACAGTGACAAACCGTAAATTGACACTCCCAGAATTCCCTGCATGACACATATTTGATGTTTTTTTTGTTGAAATAACACGTTTCTTCTTAGTTTTTTTTCTTATCATTTGTGTACATTAGGGTGTACATCTTACATCTAATGTTGTTAAATTAATGTTAATTGCATTATTTCAGTATCATGTGCGTCACCATGATGGGGTTTAGTGTTTGCGTGAATGACACTGTGTGCAACTTCTAGTTCTGGCAACCACAGCTTGCCGGTATTTTACCGTAAATGTCACAGTTTTTTTTTTTTTTACAGTGTATTATGTTCTATTTGGAAAATCTGCAAAACATCCCAGTATAATATACATATTTATGGTAGACACACTCTTATTATATACAGCAAGTAAGCAGTGCTCTGTCTCTGAGGCTGATCTGTTTTTTGCCGTGGGCTGAGAGGGTATTGTACAGCTTCATTCACCCACATTTGACTTTTTCATGCAAGCATTTTTGAAAAGGTCAGCAAATTACTTATGACAAGTAATGCTAGTGCTCTATCTTCATATGAAGCACTATACATACAGTTCTCTCTTTCTTTATAAGGTCTTTACACTGAAAGAGAGACAGATAGGGAGAGAAGTCTAGCTGGTTGTGAACATATGATCCATTGAGCTCATCGTTCAATATTCGGAATGCAGAAATATACACTTTTATGTTGCTTAATGTGTATATATTGTGATATGTAAACAGTATTTGCATGCAATGGATGTTTTAGACACAAATATTAAGATTTGTCATTGCATTATGCACCAGCTCTGAATGTACCACCACCATTTAAATGTGACTATTAGTCACGGAGTGATAAAATCTTGACATCACACATTCAATTGTGAGTGCTATTTCAACAACCTGCACCTGAGACTAAGCACGAGGAGCCATCAACCAGACAAAATGACAGTCCAAACTGAAAATAAATGATAATCTGTGAGGAACGGGAGGGTTGGGTTATGGCTGTCTAATCAAATACTGCCTCACACTTCACTGGCACTAGCATAGAGCACAGCAGGTAAAATTTCATTTTTCCATAAAAATATTGATAAAGATATTAATCTTTACATATGTACATACATATATTCCAGGGTTATTATAGTTAACTGAAACAAAAATTAAATCCATTAAAACATTTTTATTACTTGAAATAAAATAAAAGTTAAATAACGTGACAAAGTAAAAAAACAAAACAAAAACTTGGTATTTCAGCTATTTGCCAAGGCAACATTTCTCATATTTAATTTAGCTTAAAGGCACAATATGTAATTTTCGCCGCTAGAGGGCACGTATTCAAAATAAACAAATAGACAAAGGCTTAGTTTGATGACGTGGTCACTGAGTGTGGAATCATGGGAGTTGTGGTCTTCATCCCCACAGCCGATGCAATCCGACGGGACTCGGGCAGAAATCATGTTCATGGATGAGCTAATGATTTATTAACGTAGTAGAATGAAGCAGGGTGAGGCTGAAAGCCGCCGAAGCGAAACGAGGCGCTGAACGAGCGCGCCAGCTGATCTGGTGTGTGAGTTTGGATGGTCTATCTGTCAGCATGCATATCAATGCTTGGAGGTGCTTGACCTTTCATCATGACCATTCTCTGTCTGTTCAGCCCCGCTCACCCCCGAGCGCAAATTCATATGCATTAGACATTGTGTGGGCCAGTGCATTTCAAAACGTCCGTGGCCTGTCAGGTTACAGACTAAAATATGATTCTGTGGAAATGAACCTTAATAACTCTATATGGAAGCAATTTCCAAGCCTACAGGTGGAGGACACATGTTCAAGGAACCTTTTTGATAGAGAGGTTATTGATTAAGCTACATTGTAAATGATAAGCTTATTGTATCATTGTTGTGGGTTTTTCCTAATGCATTAAACCCTGAAGGGAATTTTTTTTTCTATTTTTTTTTTTTTTTTAATTTCACATTTTTCCCATATTTGTTCTCATAATTTCTTCAAAATATGTTGAAATGTAGTTTTAGTTACTATTGAATTATGTTTCAGTAATATTGAAGTGCATCACATAGAACACTAGGGCAATATCCTGACTTGGTGTCAAAACATATGTAAGTTTTTCCACTGTAAACCATCTGACCTACATTAGCTGCTGTCTCTTGCTTTCTGACAGTGTGCTAATGCAGTGTGGAGGACATGCGCTCTCTAAAACCAGAGGATTACGCTTCACAAAAGTCCTTTCGTTATGCTGATTACCACATCTTCATTTCCATTCGTTTGCAGATGTTTTATATGGAAACTTCCTTGAAATTGAGAATTTAGCTGCCCTTCATGCCATATGCACAAGTAATACACTGATCTATATATGTGAGAATTCTAATGCTATTTAAATCCATGAGCTGATTTAGTTACTAGGCATGCGTGTGGATGTATCGAGCAATGCAATAAAATTCCAACCGTAATTATGCATATGACTGAATATGGATTAATCAGTCTTTTAGTGCATCTATAGATTAATCACTAAAAAGGAGATGTGCTGTTACTCTGCTTAGTGATTCGATATTATTTGGATTTCATTTTTGAATGTTTTAGAGGGTTGCTATGTGGTCTGTTTCAAGTAAAAAAATAAATAAATAATAGCATTTTTGGTCTTTAATATGGTCTATTTAATATTTAATAAAAATATTTTTTGAATAAATTATTGATTTATTAATTTAAAGTTACAATACTATCAGAACTATGAATGAGTTTTCATTGTGAGAGGTTATAAAAATATTCTTCTGTATTTATTAGATTTTTCTTTCATTTTTTTTGAGAATTTAACACTGAATATTCAAATTCACAGATGCGCTAAGAATATGTAAATGAAATGTAGAAATATAAAACAAAGCAAACTTTTTTTCTTTTTTATCTCGAGGCTCAACAATTTCACACAGCCAAATGTTTTCACAACTCATTTTCTTACTTCTCTCTTCAAGATCAAACCCAGCAGCTCATAATGATCCTCATTCAGAGGAAACATTGGTAATGATTAAAGGACCTTGTTGAGAACATCCTCATAAAACAGAATGAGAGGCTTATGTGAATTCCTGCACTCTTTGTTAACGTTTGGATCCTTGGTTAATGTTTGACACATAATGAGGTGCAGAAGGCAAGCCTATTTATTAATGAGAATATTCGAAAAG
>NW_015660499.1:1700448-1744620 GCF_001515625.1 Sinocyclocheilus rhinocerous | reverse complement strand
AAAGTTTTTTTTTTTTTTTTTGCGCTGGAAGGAGAGAAAGCAAAGATTAATTTGGCCTATGGTTGGTCTGCCTCACTCGTAAATTGCGAAGTTTCCAGTGAGCTCGGATAATGAGCTCTACACGCCTGTCAAGTTGCTTGTCATATGCGGTAATTAATGCTGAGGAGGACTCTCCACCACATATACACAAAACAAACTCACTAAAAATTCTGCATTTTATGCTTTTAGTGCATTTAGTGTCTTCATGAAATTTGAGGTATCTAAAAACAGAGATTTAAAGAAATAGTTCACCCAAAAATTTCAATTTGATGACAGTTTACCGACTCTCAGGCCATTCAAGGTTTAGATGAGCTTACTTCTTCATCAGAACAAATTTGGAGAAATGTAGCATTACAATACTTGCTCACCAATGGATGCTCTGCAGTGAATGGGTGCCGTCAGAATGAGAGTCCAAACAGCTGATAAAAACATCACAATAATCCACAAGTAATCCACACCACTCCAGTCCATCAGTTAACATCTTGTGAAGTGAAAATCTGCATGTTTTTTTAAGTCCTCTATCCATATCCAAATAGTAGTTGATTTACTTGTGCATTATTGTGATGTTTTTATCAGCTGTTGGGACTCTCATTCTGACGGCACCCATTCACTGCAAAATGGTACATTTCTCCAAATCTGTGATGAAGAAACACACTCATCTACATCTTGCATGACCTGAGGGGGAGTACATTTTCAGCAAATTTCTATTTTTGGGTGAACTATTCCTTTAGTAAGGAATTTAGTATGCTGATTTAGTTCCTTCAGTAACTAAATCAGCATACTATCATCTCAAAAACATTGCAAGAATTAGATGTTTTGTTTCCAGTCAAGACTTGGAGAAACTTGTTCATGCCTTTATCACCAGCAGGGTGGACTATTGTAATGCTCTCCTCACCGGCCTTCCCAAGAAGACCATTAGACAGCTGCAGCTCATCCAGAACGCTGCTGCCAGAATTCTGACTAGAACCAGAAAATCTGAGCATATCACACCAGTCCTCAGGTCCTTACACTGGCTTCCAGTTATATTTAGGATTGATTTTAAAGTACTTTTACTCGTTTATAAATCACTCAATGGCCTAGGACCTAAATACATAGCAGATATGTTCACTGAATACAAACCTAACAGACCACTCAGATCATTAGGATCAAGTCAGTTAGAAATACCAAGGGTTCACACAAAACAAGGGGAATCCGCTTTTAGTTATTATGCCGCCTGCAGTTGGAATCAGCTTCCAGAAGAGATCAGATGTGCTAAAACATTAGCCACATTTAAATGCAGACTCAAAACTCATCTGTTTAGCTGTGCATTCATTGAATGAGCACTGTGCGATGTCCGAACTGATTGCACTATATTCTATGTATAATCGTTTTCTTAAATTCATTTTAAACTTCTTAAATCAATTGTTTTAATCATTTTCAATGTTTTTAAATTCCTTGTTTTATTGTTGTGATTATTTTTTTTCTTTTCTTTTATGTAAAGCACTTTGAATTACCATTGTGTATGAAATGTGCTATACAAATAAACTTGCCTTGCCTTGCCTTGCCTTGCCTTTAAAGGTATAGCCAAAAATGTAAAAAAAAAAAAAATGTAAAAAAAAGATTATTTTCTCTCACTCTTGTTGTTTCAAAGATCATATGGCTTTCTTTCTGTCTTCAAAATTTTCACTAGTATTATTTTTCATAAAGAACACATTAAAAAAACTTTTATTATATATTTTGTTCTCTTTGGAGCTTCACAACAACTGGTTTTACTGTATAGACAAAAAAACAACAACATGAGCATTAATGAAAATGTGACTTTCTGTGTTTTAGACTGGTTTTGGAATGGCATGAAAGAGAGTAAATGTTGACAGAATTCTCATTTTTGTCTGAACTATTCCCTTAACTGCTGTTCTGCAGACTCTTGTATTCCAGAAATATTGCATTTGTTTTAGCATGTACCCTGTACTGCTGTATAATAATGATTGTGTTACTGTGGCTGGTGTGATTTTACATGATAATTTCCTCTTCTGAGCACATGATAAATCCCTCTGCTCATTTTATTCCTCATAACACTGTTTTCCTGAGAATTTTTGCCATTATAATATACATGTCTAATAGGCGCGCTCACCCTTCTCTACAGCCCATTATCATGGGCGCCATTTATCTCTCTAATGTTTCTTTTGTTTCTACCACAAGTGTTGCCAGGTCAGTCATTTGTTTAGCAAAATAAATGAAGTTTGTTCCTGTGCACCTTTTATTTATAGCTGGAGGAGATGAAACGCAGTCTTTCTTGTTTCCCGCAACCCGCTGTTTTTCACGCGAGCCATGAATATTAAAATCATTTGCTTTCTGCAGGTTTGCTGAGTGGGGGGAAATTAATTTTTTACTCCGCTACGATGTAGCCTATTATTCATCGGCGTATGTAAATAATGCATGAGTGGTTCCCTGAGAAAATTAACCCTTCCCCTCTGAACCCGCACAGAAGCCAGTCTCTTGATAGGCAATTATGTTCTTCAATTAATGAGGTTATTAATACTGCAATTGGCTTAAATACTCTGTCTTGTGGAGCCACCGTTTAGCGTCTTAATTAAAGAGATTTAATATGTGTGTGTGTATAGCATGCTTGCAGACAATATGCAAATATTCAAATGTTATCAATTCCTGTTTATTTTCTGTTTTCTTAGTCACTTGGTTATATGTAACCAGCACAAAAAGGTGGTTGATTCTATAGAAAAATCTTGTTAAACGTACTGCAAAAAATATAGTGACATTTTAGCCATTATGGGAAAAATGTTTTTGTTAACAAAGCATTGCATGCAACTCATGCATGTATGTTGCATGCAAAAACAATTAATAGCAATGCAATGACTATAGCATGGCTAATAATAATAATAATAATAATAATAAAGTATAAAAATTGCAATAAAACTTGTTATGGGTCATGCATGCAACTCATGCATGTATGTTGCATGCAAAAACAATTAATAGCAATGCAATGACTATAGCATGGCTAATAATAATAATAATAAAGTATAAAAATTGCAACAAAACTTGTTATGGGTCATGCATGCAACTCATGCATCTATGTTGCATGCAAAAACAATTAATAGCAATGCAATGACTATAGCATGGCTAATAATAATAATAATAAAGTATAAAAATTGCAACAAAACTTGTTATGGGTCATGCATAAAATGTTATGGGTCATGCATGGACTTGCATCTGTGAATGAAGGTGATTAATAGTATTTATTTATAAAAAATATTTACTATATTGTATTTGCTATTATATTATGCTATTTATTTAGAAAAAATTATTCAAGCTATTTATTCATAAAATTATTTATTTTATTATATTTTGCTATTATATCATGCTATTTATTTATAAAATGGTCCATGCTATTTTTTTGGAAAGTATTTATTATATTAGCTATTAATTCATGCTGTTTATTTATAAACTGATTCATGTTATTTATAATATATTATATTTGCTATTATGCATTTTATTTATAAAATGTTTGATGATATTTATTTATAAAGCAATGATTTTAACATTATTTTACCATAAAATCATGGTAAAAAAAACAAAACATGTTTTGTCTTTCTTCTCTTCAGGAAACTCCAGAAGCTGTCTAATCAAAAGAAAATAGCGACACATTATCAGTCGAGCTCAAGATATTCTGACGGATGTAACCGAAGAACACGCAAGACGTGGAACGTGTATTTTCACATGGAAGCTGTGCTGTTATGCAAATGAAACACCTGTTTGTTCTGAGACGGTAAGGTTGTGCCTACATGTACTGTCACCTGGCATGGAAAATTTCAGATTTTTATTAGATCCAATATGAAGCACTTTACATGTGCAGATTGAATGACGCTCATCATACAAAGAGTTTTCATCATTATGGTGTAATGCAATACTCTAATACAATAAAAACAATACATAAAATACGTAAGACACACATCATTGATAACATTTGAATTATATAGATTTTTTTTTTTAAATCAGTACACGTTTTAGAATAAGTATTCCATTCTTCTTCTTGCTTTATTTGCCATCTTGGACAGATCTTTTTACTGAGTTTGCTGCAATGAATTGTGGGATTGCCTTCTGTGCAGTTAATACAAGCAATGCTGCTTTAGAATTAGGCCAAAATGAGGTCTCTCAGAAGTACATGCAGTACTGTGCAGAGTAAGCAGTATGTCTGTATGCATAGAAATACAGAGATGACCAACAAGCGTATTTGTGTGAATAATATTTCTAAGCTTTTGAATCTGGACTTAATATTTGATCAGAATTTCACAGAATTAAACATTGAACAAAATGGCACCATGTGATGTGACAACAATACTGTTTAAAATGTATACTGCATATATTATGCATACTATTTTATATAAAATAGCAGCCAGTGTAGTGATGGTCAAACAAAGCTTTGCGGATCTGGTTAAAAAAAATAGTACTGATGGTTTAATTTTGTTTTTCTTTTCTTTTCTTTTCATTTATTTTAAGAAATAAAATTATTTTTGAAGTTATTTATTGATTTTAGTTGTAGTGGCTGGCACTAAAATAAAAATATATAAATTATTTATTTATTTATTTTGACTATGCCTTAGTCTTTCTACTGTTATTTTATAGGCAAAGTTGATTTGCGCTTTATATATAAATTACAAAATTGGGGGGGAAACAATGTATCTTTTAAACTAAATGTCATGCGGTTCTCCAGCTAATGAAGCTTTAGACATTTTTGGATGTCAGAAGGTTTTGGGAAAAAAAATAAAGCTCTGATACACTGCTTTAATATGAAATGCATTGGCTTTTTACACAAATTTTTGGAGCTGAAACGTAACATCACTAGCAATAAGCAGTTTCTGATAGCTTTGATATGGTAAACATTTCTTGTAACATGGCAATCAAAGGGTTAATACAATGAGGTCCCAAAACCTAATGAACATAATGTATTCAGTGTAATTCAGTGCAGATACAGTCCCAGTGTTAAACAACAGAACGGGACAATCATCTCTAACTCAGTTTTTACTCCCTACATTCCCCATTCATCATCATAATCATAATCATTAGTTTTACTCACGCTGCCTGACTATTACAAGCACATCTATCTCATCATACAGCTCAGCCCGTGGCTCTTCCAGAAAACACTGAGAAACAGCGGTAAAGACAAACAAGACAAAGAATAATTAAAAGAAAGGCATGTGGGATCAGCTGCTTTTATTGTGTTATTGTAAGCTGAAGGTGCCAGCAGAAGAAGCCATTACTTTTACTGTTTGTCTCACTTCAGAAACTGCTATTTGAACACATTTTTTGTGTTTTATATACAGACGTCCTCTGTCTGTATTAAACTTACTGTACATAATGCATAACATTTTTTGTCACCTATCAAGTTATTTATTATGGCTCTCTGGAATACTTGATGCTGGTTGGTTTTTAGCCAGACTTGTACTTAAAAACAAGAAAATCACTTACATTTGTTCATTTTGTAGACACTCATCCACAAGAGATTTACAAAATAACAAGCAATTTGTCACTAAGCCAACAATATTCATACTTTGCCAGGTTTATTAGAAAGATAGATTAGGAAACAAGTTGGAGAAGAGTGAAATGCAGAAAGATATTTTTTGATTAAAAATTTATTACTTTTGAAACTGTGACTATGGCTTGTCCCTCAGGTTTTTTTTTTCTTTTCTTTTCTTTTTTCTCCCCAGGATTAGACGTGATGTGTGGAGAAAACAAGAAAAAACAGGGCCAAAAAAGTAAAATAAAAATGTGTGTGTGTGTGTGTGCGTGCGTGTGTGTGTGTATATACATACATATATATATATATATAATTGTGTGTTTTAGACATGACATGTGAAGAAAACAAAGAAAAAAACAAGTTAAATATTGCTTATACACAATATTTTTATTGTGTGTAATTTCCAGTCAAGTTGTAATTTGGTCAAACAAACAAACAAACAAACAAACAAATAAATATTGTGTATTAGATGTGTTGTGTGGAGGAAACAAAGAAAAAAAAACTAAGGAAAATATCACTCATATACACAATATTTTGATTGTGTGTAATTTTCAGTCAAGTTGTAATTTGGTCAACTAACTAACTAACTAAGTAAATAGATAACTAAATAAATCTTTTTAATAACAGAATTTTCCCATGAAGAACATCTAGACAGCTACTGATAATAAACAGATGAGGCTAGATTAGTAGCTTGTAGGATTCTTTGATGAATAGAAAGATCAAAAGAACAGCATTTATTTGAAATAGGAATCTTTTGTCAAATTAGGCATGTCTTTACTGTCACTTTTGATCAGTTTAATGCATCCTTGCTGAATAAAATCAATCAAACAATCAATGTCCTGCAGAAATATCTACTTAAGGGAGTTGTTGTTTTTTTTCTCTCTCTCAGAAAGTCCGAAAGTGTGCGTATGAGAGCCGATACGAAGCACCTGAGATCAGCCGTGTTAAAGCTCGTTTGAGCTGCTGATGAGGCGCGGTAAGCTGCCGTCTGGCTGGAGCAGATGGCGAGCCGTGAAATTTTATGAAACGGTTACGCTGGCAACAGTGATTGCTGAAGTAGCATCTGAAGGGAAGATGGCACATTAGCGGCACTCGCAGGTGCTACAGTCTGTACTGTCACTTTTGATCAGTTTAATGCATCCTTGCTGAATAAAATCAATCAAACAATCAATGTCTTGCAGAAATATCTACTTAAGGGAGTTGCTGTTTTACATGAATGCTAATACTGCACTAATTAGCTGCCACTTAGTACTGCAGACCAAACCGACTGCACACTACTGATAGAAACTGTGGGGGTTTTAGTGCTTTTGAAAGCAGTCTCTTCTGCTCAACAAAGCTGCATTTATTTGATTAAAAATCAAGTAAAAACAGTAATAATATTACAATTTAAAATAACTGTTTTCTATGTGAATATATTTTAAAATGTAATTTATAGCTGTGATCAAAGCTGAATTTTTTGCATCATTATTCCATTATTTTCATTTATTTGAAATAGAAACTTTTGTAACATTATAAATGTGTTTATGCATCTTTTGATCAATTTAATGCATCCTAGCTTAATAAATACTGACCCCAAACCTGTAAAAAAGTTAAGTTTAGTGAATCAAGGCAGGGTTATTACAGCTAACTAAAATAAAAAAAATAAAAAACATAACATAAACAAATACAATAAATGTTAAATAAAATAAAATATAAAATAAACATAAAATAAAGTAAAACAAAATGAAATGAAATAAATAAGATCAAATAGAATAAAACTTATTTCAGCTAGATGCCAAGACAACATTTCTCATTTTCATTTAGTTTTAACTGTTAACACTTTAACATTAATTAATGCATTAACGCACATTATTTAACAATGCACAATATATTTTAAAGCATTTTTTAACCTTTAAAAACAAGGTAATAAAAATGTTCATGTTATCTCACAGTGCATTAACAAATGTTAATATGAAACCTAACATCGATGTACTAAAATAACTCAAACTGAAATAAAATTAATAAAAAATATGTAGACATATAATAAACAAAAAAAAAGACAAAACAGAAAAATTATTAAAAATTAACTAAAATTTAAAGAAAAAAGAAACTATAAAAAGAAAAAACTATAATTGTATCTCAGTGACATAAAAATAACACTGATTTAAGCGACAAAAATTCTTGATTGTAATTTGGATTTATTTGAGTTTGTGAATTTGTTAGAATAAGTCATATGAACTATTTTTATGTGCTCTTTTTGGGCAGAATTGGTAATTTTTTGCTCCACATCTTTGAAACAACAAGTGATTAAGTGATTAAATGAATTTTCATTTTTTTCATTAACGCACATTATTTAACAATGCACAATATATTTTAAAGCATTTTTTAACCTTTAAAAACAAGGTAATAAAAATGTTCATGTTGTCTCACAGTGCATTAACAAATGTTAATATGAAACCTAACATCGATGTACTAAAATAACTCAAACTGAAATAAAATTAATACAAAATATGTAGACATATAATAAACAAAAAAAAAGACAAAACAGAAAAATTATTAAAAATTAACTAAAATTTAAAGAAAAAAGAAACTATAAAAAGAAAAAACTATAATTGTATCTCAGTGACATAAAAATAACACTGATTTAAGCGACAAAAATTCTTGATTGTAATTTGGATTTATTTGAGTTTGTGAATTTGTTAGAATAAGTCATATGAACTATTTTTATGTGCTCTTTTTGGGCAGAATTGGTAATTTTTTGCTCCACATCTTTGAAACAACAAGTGATTAAGTGATTAAATGAATTTTCATTTTTTTGGGTGAACGGTTCCTTTAATTAGGCATGGCCTCTGTGGTCAGCTCTCTTCACCAGAATGACCATGTGGTTTGTTTGTTTGTTTGTTTGTTTTGGTTAACAGTATGGCTATAAACCTGTTAGCGCCAACCCAGCTGTAAATCCATCCTGCTTTAAGCTACACTCTTAAAAATAAAGCTTCTTTATTGGTATCGATGGTTCCATGAAGAACCTTTACCATCCATGGAATCTGTCCATTCCACAAAAGTTTCTTTATAGTGAAAAATATTTCACTTCTTTAGATCTTTAAAATGTTTTTCACATGAAGAAAAAAACGTTTTGGTTCTTTGAAAACGAAAGGTTCTTTGAGGAACCAAAAATGGCAAAAACTGCCTTTTGGATCCTGCATTCTTAAGAGTGTGTTCTTATGACAAGGATAGTATCCATAAGAATAAGACTTTGCTCAAAATAAATTTCGAGCTATTCCTGAAACGAAATCTCATATTTTGTCCGTATATCTCATATTAATCTTTTCGCCAGCCTCGCAAAGTCATTATTTTGGCAATCATCTTCATCTTCCTCTTCAGGATATTGAAGCTAAAGAATGGCCTTGAGCGCCGTCTTACCGGCAGATGCTGATCGTATCATTTCTGGGGCCGTTTTTCTCTTGGAGGACCAGGAGCCACTGGCCATCTTTATCCTTGATGAGTTTCACAGGGCGGTTCTGCTCAGCGGTGACTGATTGGGTCTTCTTCCAGGGGATCCGCTGGTCATTCATTGCTGGTCTTCATCCCCAGAGGAAACCAGCAGAAAGATCCAGTACAAATGAGGGGTCAAGTGGAGGTCAGTGTAAAGCACTAATCAAATGCCCTTTGCCACTGTGTGTAGATGTGACTAAAGTCAGGGTTACTATCAGTAACTAAAATTAACAACAAACATTAACTGAAATAAAATAAAATCTGAAACTTTTTTTTATTTCAGCTAGTTGCCAAGGCATCATTTCTCATTTAGTTTAGGCCTAACTTAAAATATTAAGATCAACATTACCTGAAATAAAAGAAAAGAAAATATAAAAAGAAAATGATCAGGTGTGACCAAAATCAGGGTTTTTACATAAAATGAAAACTAAAACGAAAATCATAAAAAAACATTATTGTTACTTGAAATAAAATAAGCATTAACTGAAAGAAATATAAAAATCTGAAACTTATTTTATTTCTTCTAGTTGGCAATGCATCATTTCTCAGAAATGCATAAAACCTTGAAATAAAATAAAATATAAAAAGAAATGATAAGACATGCATAAAATCAGGGTTATTATAATTAAATAAATGTAAAACTAAAACCATAAAAAGAACAAAAAAAAAAAACATTTTCATTACTTGAAATAAAATAAACATTAACTTGAAATTATTTTATTTCAGCTAGTTCCCAAGGCATTATTTCTAAAATAACTAAAACTAAAACTGAAATAACAATTTCAAAATAACTTGAACTAAAATAAATGTTAACTGAAATAAAATATAAAAAGAAATGATCAGACGATTAAAATCAGGGTTATTAATATTATTATGGCAAAATTATAAATTAAAACTAAAACCATAAAAAAGTCGTTACTTAAAAATAAAATAAACGTTAACTGAAATAAAATAAAATATAAAAATCTTAAATTTTCAGCTAGTTACCAAAGGCAATATTTCGCATTTTAAGATTAACTTGAAACATTAAAATGACTAAAACTAAAACAGAAATAAAAATTAATAAGGATTATATAGACATAAAAAATAAATAAAAAGGACAAAAACAAACACAACAAGCACTAATCAAATGCCCTTTGCTATTGTGTGTAGATGTGACTAAGATCAGGCTTATTATCACTATAAAATTAAAACGAACAGAAAAAACCCTACAAAAATGTGTTAACTGAAATAAAATATAAAAATTAAACTAAAATTGCTAAAACTTCGACAAATTAAAGTGAAAAAATATGAAAATCTACAGGCAGCTAAACATTGCAGCGCATGCTGTGATCACGGTTTTATCTCATTACTTACAGTAACCAATTATGAAGATATTGGTGCATAAAATATATAAAAGTGTATAAAATAGCAAAGTGGAACAAACATTCTGTTGCAAATGGCAATAAAAATGTGTATTTTAATAACCTTTTCTTTAGGACTTTTATGAAGCTGATCAAATTAATATATATATATATATATATATGCATCTAGTGAAATAACACAGATTGAGTTGACAGGAGATAAAAAGAAAAGCCCACGGCTCGAGTCATCCCACACCCCGAGCAAATCCCCAGCGCTCTCCTGGAACGCTCCTGATTAACATAATCAGACGGCATTAATTATTCAAAATATGTAGACATATAATAAACAAAAAAAAAGACAAAACAGAAAAATTATTAAAAATTAACTAAAATTTAAAGAAAAAAGAAACTATAAAAAGAAAAAACTATAATTGTATCTCAGTGACATAAAAATAACACTGATTTAAGCGACAAAAATTCTTGATTGTAATTTGGATTTATTTGAGTTTGTGAATTTGCTAGAATAAGTCATATGAACTATTTTTATGTGCTCTTTTTGGGCAGAATTGGTCATTTTTTGCTCCACATCTTTGAAACAACAAGTGATTAAGTGATTAAATGAATTTTCATTTTTTGGTCAGGCTTTTGCTCCGTCTAATAACCCGTGTTTAATATTAACGAGGCAGACAGGCGGTGTGATTTGCATAGCCTTTATGATGCCTGCTGGCTCCAGAGCTGCTTTCCCTTACAATTCGGGCTTATTTTCCACTCTCCATTTTTATCATCTGCCAATGTCTTAGAAATGTAACAGGACGCCTTTTCTTTGGATTTGAGGAATATAAGTTTCAGCAGCAGTAATATTAATAGTGATGCTCGCCTTAGCAGACGCGACTGAGTTGTTAGTGAACATCATCATATAAACGTTACATGCTTCTGATGGTGACTTTAACCTCAGACACCTTCACCTTCATTTCCTTAATGTATGATGCTGATTTTTATAGCTCACGGGTAAAGTGAAAAATGCCTGGTTTTTGTTTACTTTTAATGGTGTCACAAGCAGCATGGTGAGCACTAATGAGCAGCTACTCCCAGAGTCTGTGTCCTCCGGCTGGAGTGTGTGTGTGTGTGTGTGTGTGTGTGTGCATGTAGCATCTCTATTCCACAGAGACTTTCAGTAGCCACAGGGTTGGTCAGATAATCTGCTAGTTTTTTGACTGTACAGAAGGTGATCAGATCACTAGTGACATGTCTAGCAGTGTTGGTGAGTAACTAAAAGTAGTGCCGATACGCTGCAAACAGTATTAATACTTTACAAATATTAATATTAAAAACCGTAAAACAAGATATATAGCCTATATTTAATTGTTTACCTCACAAAATGTTGTTCTTTTTTATTTTTCTGTTTGTCCTTGTCCTGTTAGTTATAGTGTTTTATAGTTTGTTTTTGTTTATTTTTTAATGATAATAACCTTGATTTTTTTTTTTTTTTTCAGTTAACATTGATTTTGTTTCAAGATCTTATTCATTTTTATTTCCGTTTTAGTTTTAGTTATTTTAATATCTCAAGTTAAATTTCTCAGGTTCTTCTAGTATTGTCGTTATTGTTATCTTGTGCCGCCCATTATCATAAAAACAACATTTGAAACCTTTGAAATATGTTATATATTTAAAACTAAAATTAATTTGTGACCATTTTATTTGATTTCAGTTCGTTTTTGTTTATATTTTTATTATATTATATTATTATATATATATTATATTATATTACAATATTTTAAAAAAGTAGTGTACCATTAACCCTAAAACACAATGCAATGAAGTGCAAAATTCAAAATACAGGTAAAACACCTGTTAAAAAAGTCAATATGGAAAATTCCTCCATATTAATACATTGTGCCCTGTTTTTACAGTTTTTTTTTCTTTTTACTTCAGTCAACAAATGTTTTCATTTAGTTTCCATTTGTTAGCTTACAGTGGCCAGCTACTTTTCCAAAGAGCAGCTTAGTTTAATGTTAGATAGTGTTCATAACTCAATTCCTTAATTCCTTAAATTTTCTGCATCAACTGCGATATTCAACAAGAAAAAAAAAAGTTTTTTTTAAACTTTTGATTGTATGGTAAAAGTGTCTCAATAGGACAGGTGGTTGGAAAAACAAGGTAAGCAGAGTCAGTTTTGTTGGAAGAAAAGGAGGGTGAAAACATCTGGAACCAATAAATACAGAGAGTGTTTTCTAACAGTTATTATGTTGACTTTGCAAGCTGTGGTTTTGCAGTAACTATCTTCCCCAACACTGCTGTGTAGTAAATTTAGCTCAAATGTAGTCCTATGGCAAAAGGTTATTTTCCTGCTTGTCAAAACTGACGCACATAATTTCACAAAGGCAACAACTTCAGCTCAATTCACGTCACTCACAGACAAACAAACCTTTTACCCTAAATAGGCTGCTGAATTGCAATTAAGCTGCACAAAAGATCATATGCGGTGGACGTTTCATCAAGAGGCAATTCCAGCCTCCTTTGCTGTTTTGATCTCGATAAGCCGCGAGCGCTCTGGAATTTTTCATTGAAACTTCTCATTAATGCAGCGTTTCTCCCTGACCTCTCGTCTTCAGCCCTCAGCCCTTTAACTGACAGCGGAGGGTAAATAAATAATTAAAGGGCATTTTGCCGCTGTCAGTGAGATTGCATATTGCACCGTTGACATTTTGAAAACAAATCTCGGATTCATGAGCTATCACTGTGAGGGATCGGCAGAGGCTATTAGTTCGACTGACAGAAATAGACGTGAGATCGTGAAATATCGTCCTGTAATTTCACTGATTTATGAGCGTGTGTTGCCGCTTCATCGAGAACCACCACAGATTTATTGCCACTCAGGTGGAATTATTAATGAAGCCCCTTTTGCCAAAGCTGACGATGCCGTCTGTGTATGTGTAGAGGTTTATAGAGATGCTAACTAATCAAACTGAACTCAACACAAGCTTTTCAAATACTTTCGTCTTTGTTTAATCACTTTGTACTTCATTTGTATTCTTTTTAGGTTTTGCAAGCATCGCTAGGCCTATTGCTATTGTTCTTATTTGTCACATTTTATCACAGGGATTTGCACAAACCCCTAATACTAAGTATTAAACTTTGCAGCATAACTTCTATTTCTGAATTAAGTCACGTGGCTAGTTAAGGAGACATGTAGGCTGCTATTTTTACTTTCCCTAAGTGCTTCTGTCTGGCAGAAGATGAAAATAGACTTTCTAGCTATAGCTAACAACCTAAGAACAAAGAATTACAGAAAGCACCATTCAGATATTATTCAGTAAGTGTAAAATTCTAGTTTAGTTTATCTGAATGTTGCTTTTGTTTATTCACAGATGCTTCACTCGAATCACCTGTGCATCGATCAGGCCTGCGTCCCAATTCACATACCTCTACAGTGCACTATGTATATTAAAAAAAAAACTTTTTAATGCTTTTGAACGAAGGCTGTTTTGCTCACCAAGGCTGTGTTTATTTGGTCAAAAATACTGTAAAAACAGTCATATTTTAAAATATTATTACAGTTTAAAATGACTGTTTTCTATTTGAAGAATATAACAATGTAAAAATGAACAACATTTGACAGGTAATGTTTAATAAAATAGATATAAAAAATTATAGCTGATATTAATTCTGGTTCATTTGTCACTGGAAATGCCAAGGGTTTGGCTGTTAACATGGTTAGATGACGTAACTACACCATCTTGCTGCCAATAAGCATCTTTCTCTATTTATGCCATTCAAAGCAAACCAATTGATATTCCTTTAGATGTTTTACCTGATTCTTATCAGATTAGGACAAGAAAAAAAAACACATTTTAAGGCAAGACATGACAGTTTAACAGGTGAATAAAATTTTGAATAAAATATCACAATTCTTCCCCAGCTGATTAATCACAGAATATTAAGACAATTGTTTTGCATTACAAGTTTTCTGAACTGGTATGTTTAAATATGTAAATGAGGCATTATCTAATAAAAAATTCACTGACATGCATACATTTCCAGAATAGAAATCTAAACATTGGAGTTTGTTTCTGTTTTCTGTGAGGTGGAAAACACATTGACGTCTGTCTTGTACCATTTCCATCTGAACATTGGATAAAGCCAGATTCAGAATTCTTGTTTTATTTTGTTAACATATTAGTTTAAGAATTTTACAGAAGGGATTTTTGATATCTCTTTTTATCACTCCGTGAATCAGAAAATACTGTCAACAGCCAGAAAACATACAATTTCACCAGGTTTTTGGGAATAAAATGCTATATAAATCATTGTTAATGATATATTAACAAACCCCTCAGTAAAAACATACAGAATATTGATAGTAATAAAACTGTAAGTTTAGGTGTATGTAAGTGCTGCTGAAGTGGAGAAAGAAACTAACGGCCTTTAAAGATATGCAATTTCACCCTGTGTTTTAGGAGTAAAATGTTATAGAAATCACCATGAATGATATATGCACAAACCCTTCTGTAAAAAGCTCCAGAATATAGACAGGAATCAAACTGTAAGTTTTGGTGTATGTAAGTGCTGCTGAAGTGGAGAAAGAAACTCACAGCCTTTAAAGATATGCATTTTCAGCCTGTTTTTAGGGGAAACATTTTTATATAAATCGGCATGAATGACATATTAACAAACCCCTCAGTAAAAATCTTCAGAATATAGACAGGAATCAAACTGTAAGTTTTGGTGTATGTAAGTACTGCTGAAGTGGAGGAGAAACTCATTTAGAGAAAACGGCCTTTAAAGATATGTATTGTAATTGGAATATACAGACTAAAGTAGATAAAGTGTAATAAAATAAATACTTAAATGTGCATTTTGGATGTTTCTTTCCAATAGTCTAGTAAAGACATTGAAGTTTTAATGGTAAAGTTATTGAAGCAAAGTAGCCTAAAAAAAAAAAAACGATGGTTTTGCCTGTTAGTGTCTTGCCTTAAGATTGAGTCTGAAAGTAATTGCTCACAGGGCGATACATATGAACACAAATACATATGAACATCGAACAAAGACAATGGCATTTGTAAAGCTTTAACAAGATAGAAAACCTCTGTGACAGTCAGTGTATTGTATGTGCAACTTACCCATTAAATAAGAATGGGAAAAACGCTAAAAATTTGCATCCAATTAGATGTTGTGCATGAGCCGGTAAGAATTTCAATTCAAAATGTTTATTGAAACACTTTTTTTTGGGCCAGAAACACAAGTATTTCCTTTATCAAAAACTAATAACATTACATGAATTATTCTTCATAGAGTTGCTCAGTGTAAATTCTGTTAATACATTAGAACACTTTTTAAATATTACAACCTCATAAAACGGCATTGCAAATGATAAACTACCCAAGTGAACTGATGAATATAAAATTAAAGCAAAGTAATCAGTGTAGTCTGTCATCCAGAGCATGAATGAAGAATTCAAATGTATTGAGTAAGAAAAGAATAACATTCAAAAATGCTTTTTTATGTACAGAAACAGAATGTGTGCTGATTATGTCTAGTCGCTTATATGGCGTTATCAAATAAAAAATTGGTTTGCATTATCTTCCTGTTAACAGCAATGCTAAGTATGAGATGTTATAAAATAATTTGATAAATTATGTAAGTATTTGTCACGGCAATAGATGAACAAAAAGGTCTCAGAAGTAAATTTTCCATGCAATTTCTCCAAAGACATTGAATTTGTAAACCAATCTTGACCTGAAAAAAAAAAAAAAACTATTCGGCTCCACAGAAGCATATAAAATCACTGCATACAGTACACATCTTCAACAGTTTGTACATTATTGCCAAAAATCTATTTCTTTATGGACATTATCAATGGCATTTTACTTCTGGAACCCTACATCCACATCTGAATCTGAATATTCATGACTGCAGTGTTGATTTCATATGTAATCATTGTTAAAGTCTTGGTAAAACCAAAATGTCAGTGATATTTATGATAAATATCATTAATGCTCAAGTTAAATTGTTAAAAATACAATTTAAAAATCAATGTTGTTGATCTGTACGAGAAAAATCGGCTTTAAGAATGAACATACTGTACTGTGCAATAAGACAGTGTTACAAGTAAATTTAAATCATGATATATTTTAAAACCTATTCCAAGATGTTCACAGAGATTATGACAAAAGCATCCCTTGTTTCAACAATCGTACATGTTGGACATGTTTATTGAGGTATCACCAGTTTTGGAAAGAAAGCTGGTACCGTCAATCCTCTCGGTTGATTTTTGCAACGTGGTGCTGTTTTGGTCAAAGTAAGCGGTTTTGAGTCTGTTTCATTGTCGCGCTCATCTCTCTGAGTTCTTGTCTGAGATTGTGTTGGGTGCTGTAGGTTGTCCTGTGGGTTAGTTAAAGTTCAGTTAGAGGTATCCGAGTGAACGCTGTTTGCTCCCTCTATAGGAGATGTCACAGAAGATGGAGTGACAGCATCGTGCCAGCCACCGTTACCCTGGAAAGAGACACGGAAAAGACCATTTGAGATGTTCAATTAGAGTCAGAATGGAAACATTAGCTGGTATCGATTTTTGAGAGCAAGATCAGATAAGACGCTCTGTTTGTATCCTTTTTATATAAACTGCTGAAACAAAATCCAGCTTAAACCAGTCTGCTCTGGTTAGGCTGGTCTGTTCATATGGTTTTAGAAGCTTTTTGGACATTTGTCAGCTGGGAAACCCCTGTAAACCAGGCAAAGCCAGCAAATCATCATATGCTGGATTAAGCTGTTTTTGTTTGTTTGTTTTTGTGTTTGTTTGTTTTTGTATTTGTTTGTTTTTCCAGGGTGAAAATGGCTTCTTTTAGTTGTGGAAATAAATTAGATACATATTCATTCCATTAAATTTTTCTTCAGGTTATTTTTACTCTATCTAACTCAACGCAGCATAATCAACTATTATTAATTATTTACATATCCTGGTTGGAAAGAGTCCACTAGAACATTAGTTAGATTTCTACACTGAAAATGTGGGTTGCAAACAGAAAAATTCTTAACTAGTATTTTGGTCTTATTTTTTTGTTATTATTTTGTCTGATTGACAGATTTTTTTTTTTTTGCTCTGTTTATATCCATTTTATCTAAACTGTTGTTTGCCATGCTAAAACAAAATCCAGCTTAAACCATCCTGGTCTGCTTTTTGGACACTTGATAAATGGTTGGGCAGGGAAATCATTATAAACCAGGTAAGACCAGCAAATTATAATTTGCTGGATTAAGCTTTTCGTTTTGGTTTGTTTGTTTGTTTGTTTTTACAAGGCCAAAAAGACGTCTAATCTTACTAATTTAAAATTTAAATTTTATTTGATTTTCGTCATAATTATCTGGCTAACCATAAATGAATTCACATTATTTAACATACCCTTGAAAGAGTCAACTAGCTAGATTTTTACATTGAAAATGTGGAGTTAAATAGTATACACCGCAAAAAGTGATTTTTAACTATTATTTTGGTCTTATTTTAAGACGTTTTTATAATTTTTTATTAGTAATTTCTTTTTCTGCACTGGATTGGACTGCACTTGTTTTACTTGTTTATGCTTAAAACAAGTAAAAAAAAAAAATAGCCAAAACTGCCAGACAATCATATTAACAAGTCTCCAATTAACAATTCGAAAACAAGTCTAAAAAATGAATGCAGTATTATGTACATTTATCTCATTTTTAGATATATTTTAACTGGAAAACAACACATATACAAAGAAACTGGTTCAGAAATCATTGTTTTTGAAGTGTGGCTAACATTATGTGACGGTTATGTAAATGTTAAGATTAAATGTTAGTAAGTATCCATGACATCTGAAGCTATTCGCACTGCCCTTTACTTCTCTTTGTGATATGATTGTCTTCAGTATTAGAGAGTCGGCATGGCTGCCTCAATGGATAAATGAACCTTTAGCGCTGTGACTCCAGATCGACTCCATTATAAAGCGCATCTTATCAGACCTCATCTGGGAAGACGCTATTCACATCTGTACAAAGCTGCAGGCAATTCCAGTTTCATATTTTATTATAGTGATAAGGAAATGGACTGCAAATTCTCTCATAGAGAGAGAGAGAGAGAGAGAGAGAGAGAGAGCGTGGTTCAATATACTGCCAAGAGCTGTGCATGTCGTTGTGTTATTAGATGCATTTTGGAAAATGGAAATGGAACGCATTTGCTTTCTATCCCAGCAAACAGCCCTGTGTGCATGTGTGAATATTAATATGAATCCATACGTTTATCTTTGCCTTTTCACAGAAGTGCATCACCTCTCCCAGACTTAATCTCAGCTGTCGTCTTTGTCGGCTCATGGAGCGACGGTTTGATCATACAACGTCTGTCTGAATGACTCCAGGAGACCTGCTGTGAAGAGATTATTCCTTCCCACCACATGAGACGGCATGTGTGTGTGTGTGTATTACATATGTGCATCAGTAATATTCTGACTCTAATGCACTTTTGCACCAGGAGCTTTTAGTGTGGATTTGAGTCTGTTTGACGTCAGAATTTAGTTGAAAGCGTCCAAGCATTCTCATCTGCGATTCTGGCTAAAATGATTTTTTTTTTCTCTGTCAAACTCACGTTCAAGCCATGCGGGCTGTAAAGCGGGTTTCCCCGCAGACCGTCGCTGTAACCCAACGACTGACCGATGGCGTGACGTATGGAGTCTCCCTGCAGAGAGAAAGACAAGAGATTCAGCGTAGAGACAGTCATGAACCACTGTACACCATTAAACCCATATTTAATAAGAAATGTTTTTTGAGCAGCAAACCAGCATATTAGAATGATTTCTGAAGGATCATGTGACTTTCTATCCCAGCAAACAGCCCTGTGTGCATGTGTGAATATTAATATGAATCCATACGTTTATCTTTGCCTTTTCACAGAAGTGCATCACCTCTCCCAGACTTAATCTCAGCTGTCGTCTTTGTCGGCTCATGGAGCGACGGTTTGATCATACAACGTCTGTCTGAATGACTCCAGGAGACCTGCTGTGAAGAGATTATTCCTTCCCACCACATGAGACGGCATGTGTGTGTGTGTGTATTACATATGTGCATCAGTAATATTCTGACTCTAATGCACTTTTGCACCAGGAGCTTTTAGTGTGGATTTGAGTCTGTTTGACGTCAGAATTTAGTTGAAAGCGTCCAAGCATTCTCATCTGCGATTCTGGCTAAAATGATTTTTTTTTTCTCTGTCAAACTCACGTTCAAGCCATGCGGGCTGTAAAGCGGGTTTCCCCGCAGACCGTCGCTGTAACCCAACGACTGACCGATGGCGTGACGTATGGAGTCTCCCTGCAGAGAGAAAGACAAGAGATTCAGCGTAGAGACAGTCATGAACCACTGTACACCATTAAACCCATATTTAATAAGAAATGTTTTTTGAGCAGCAAACCAGCATATTAGAATGATTTCTGAAGGATCATGTGACACTGAAGACTGATGCTGAAAATTCAGCTTTGATCACAGGAATAAAACACATTTTACAATATATTACAATAGAAAACATTTATTTCAGATTGTAAGAATATTTCACAGTATTACTGTTTTTACTGTATTTTGGATCAAACAAATGCAGTCTTGGTGAGCAGAAGAGACGTCTTTCAAAAAAATATAATTATTTTATCTATTGTGATTGTTTATATATTTTGTATATCTATATTTTGGCTGGTGTGTGTGATACCTGTGTCTGTCCTGTGTTGGGGACCTGGGCCGGCTGGTAGGATCCGTTCAGACCAGACATGCTCATAAACATGTCTCCTGAAACCGGCAAACTATACGAACCTGAAGAACCTGAAGAGACACGGAGAGAAACAGAAACAGTGAGTCTGTGAAGATGATCAGTGACGTTAGGTCTGAGAAAAGCTGCATTATTTGTTTGCAGATGCCACTTGCTTTGATATTTTTATCTGTGATGTCAAGGAATTCAGACATTTTAAGTGTGACATGCCTGTTAAAATAATTATCCAAATGTTCTTTTGGGCCACTGTATATGCACATACATAAACACACAAAGCTGAACAGTGAGGGAGAATGGGAAGAACAGCACACAGACAGAGGAAGTTCACTGTAAATCTAACAAATCATCACAGGAAGTTTACAAGTGCAGGGCTATTATGGTTCATGAAAACTAAAACCACACACACAAAAAATAATAATAATAATAATAATAAAAACTTTATAGACATATTTAAAAAAGAAAATGAATAAAAATGACAAAAACACAACAAAATTACTCAATTCAAGTGAAAATAGAAAACAGACAAAAAATAATTAAAAATATGAATAAAACTATAATAGTATCTCAAATGACACTAAAACACTAAACACCATTACATACCAGTGAACATGTTGTTTAACAGATTATTTTTATCTTCTGCCACATCCAACTGAAAGTCTTCATCTTTCATCTGAAAGCCTGTAGAGAAAATCACAGCACTGATCTCTTTTAAACTCTTTAATGACTTCTTTCAAAAATGCATGTTCATGACCATAAATAGCTCTGCAATAAAAGAGACCGGGGCTAGTTGTCGCACTTTCTATTCTTTTGTCTACATTTCCACTAGTAAACATGATGTAGTTAATTTAACACCCCTATACGTCCCCTATAGCAGGACATGTTGTCACAACGGGTTATTTAGGTCATTTCCCTGATGATGACTGGCTATTAATTTAAGAATAATAACTGTTTTGGGCGACAAATGTTGATATTTGAAACCAGTGCTGAAGAAAACTATTGGACTATTGGACTCAAAACATCATAGTTGTTGAGATATAGCCTTTGTGACAACTAGCCCCGGTGGTCTCGTCCATAGTGTGTGTACCAGAGCTGGGCGTTGCGGGCGAGTTGGTCTGGCTGTTCTGTACAGCGGCCGCCACGACCTGAGTCGCCGTCACTGCCGTCTTCGCTGCGTACAGATTCGCCTCTTCCTGGAATTTACCGATGTTCTTCTTATAGCGAATACGTTTATTACCAAACCAGTTCGAAACCTGAGAGAGAGAGGCAAATGAGGGAAATATTATAAAAATATGATATTATACTTCATAAAATATTATTATGAATGATATATTTTTACCCAAAAATCTAAAGAATTTTTTTTTAATAAAGATAATTAAGCCTCTCGAAGGACCAATAATACTTTTGTATTGCAACATTCTTTTATTTAAATTAATCACATTTTCCCCCCACAATGAAAAAGAAATAGACAGAGGCTAATGTGGATGAATTTCATTAGGAAATATTATAAAAATATTATAATGTACATTTTAAAATATTATACAATTTTTTCACCTAAAAACCTAAATAAATAAATGATATATTTGCATAAAGACAATTTAAATTTTAATTAATCACATTTTCCCCCATAATGAAAAAGTAAGAGGGTGAGGCAAATATGGTTGAATCTCATGAGAAAATATTATAATATACATTATAAAATGAAAAATGTTCAATGTAATGCAGCTGAATAAAGCATTCATTTCTATATGAGAAATCATATGCATTAAACTGCAAGTTAACATTTTGTGGAACAACATTTCAGAGGTCATTTATATATATAGATGACCTTGACTGAGCAAACAGAGCAATGGTCAACTCTTAATTCTATCCTGTTAGGACTCCTTTTAATTTTCTTGCAACTGTGCAAGTAATCAAAAAAATCAAAAAAATATGTTTAAGTGTTTTCACTTTACCAGACCATTTTTACAATACATACTTTATAGAAATATTACAAGCACAGTCATTCCCCCCCCCCCCCCAAAAAAAAAAAGAAATTACATTTTGCATGAAGAGAAAGATACCTCTTTAACGAGTTGGACCTTTACTATTTTTGTATTGTGGCATTATTTTATTTAAAATTAACTACATTTCCCCTTCCCTAATGAAAACGAAAGAGAGAAAGTAAATGTGGATGAATCTCATGAGGAGATATTATAGAAATATTATAATATGCATCATAAAATATTATATCTGTTTTTTACCTCAAAATCTTTTAGGAGTTGGACAGTTACCATTTTTTAATTTTGACATTATTTTAATTCATCCCACCCCCTCATATTGAAAAAAAAAAAAACTTTTATATAATTCATAAAGTCCAATGAAATATGTGCTGCAAGCCAAATGTTCACGGCTTCTTGGAAAAAAGCATGCATTTTTATGTGTTTCACAGCGACTGTTATTCTCACACATTTGTAAGACATTGTAAATGGACCAACCTTTTGCAAAAGAACATTAACGTTGCTACAAACCCAGACATATTAAAATTACATCCACCCCGAGCAATGACTCCTTCATAAAATATCTCCAAACAGGCCTTAAACTGCCAATGGGAGGCGGAATAGTTCAAGAAGCGCTATAAAAACTGATGTCATAATCTCAGGATCCAATAAAAGACAGCCGGAAGACACCATCCAAGTGCAGGAAAGCATGTAACTCTCAGCAGCGGTGAGGAAATGTATGCATGGTTGGCTGAGTGTGTGTGTGTGTGTGTGTCTTATGGCCATAAAGAATAATTCCAGCTGCTGGATAAATGACTATATGATGCATCGACTGTTGTTCAGCACACAGAGACCCGGCTGCCACTGCAACCAACATCGACAGACAACACAGCGGACGGACGAATGCTTTAGTGACATACCTGTGACACAGTGATGGTGCTTCCCTTCCCCTGAGGGCACAAAAAGAAGGGGCTTTTTTACAGTAACGACTTCCTGTACACAGCCACCCGTTACACAAACATAAAACAGGCTGATTACTCATAATGTGTGTACATACATATACACACACACCTTAATTTTTGAAAAAATATGTAAAATTATGTATATATATATATATATATATATATATATATAAATGAAATGTTATGCATAAATAAGTTAAACTAAGTGAAAATTAAATATGTTTAAGTTGAAGTACTAAAATTACTGAAATAAAAATAGAATATATTGTTTTTAAACAAACTAATAAAAAAGACAAAAGCCAATAACAAAATTACTTAAAAAACCTAAATTAAAAGTATAAAAGAAAATAATAATAAATAATCATAATAAAAACTACTTTAAACCAAAATTTATGTAAAAATAAATGAAAAATATTTAGAATTAAAAAAAATTGTAAAATGACAAGCACATATCAAAGAACTAAAACTTTAACTAAAATTAAAAAGAAAACTAAAAACTAATTCAAACTGAAAACTAAAAAAAATATTTAAATGAAAAAGAAAAAAAAGAAAAATGACAAAAGCACAAATAACTAAACATTAAACTAAAAAAAAGCTAATTCAAAACACTAAGAAAATACTATAATAGTATATAAATAATGTTAAAATAAAACTGTCTACCAGTCTCATGCAACTAATGTACAGTTCATTTTATGTGTCAATTAGGGGTGGATTTTATCAGAAAAATTAGACTTTATGATTTGAATTATCTGACCAAGAGTAATGACTACTAATTAGTTCAATAAACAGAGAATATACAATTCTGCGCACAGATATCTAATAGTTTACTTGCGACTAATGTTACCTTGCTCAGAGGTGTGCGGACTGAGGCTGAGACTAGGTACCTACTTAATGTTAGTTAATATGGAAAATTGTAGCATTGGAGCATGAAAGACTGTAGTTGTGTTAAAGGGGTCATATGATGTTGCTAAAAAGAACATTATGTTGTGTATTTGGTGTAATGCAATGTGTTTATGCGGTTTAAGGTTCATAAAACACATTATTTTCCACATAATGTACATTATTGTTGCTCCTCTATGCCCCGCCTTTCTGAAACACGTTGATATAGTGATGTAGATATGTGGGGGTGTGTTAGAACGAGCCGTTTTAGGTAGGCGTGGTTGACTCTTAACTTTTATAAAGAATATCTCTTTGGATTTGAGACTTTAGTCTTTGCAACTTTACAGATCTTCTTTATGCACCAAGAGCTTGTAACACTCCAAAGAGAAAGAAAAAATTGAAATCGCATCATATGACCCCTTTAACAACCAACTGAACTGATTCAGTTGTTTGCAATTCTTTATGGTGGTAGCTCTTTAATTCCCGCAAAAGTACATTTTTGCACATTTTTACACAAAAAAACTTTTGTCATTCGATTTTCACACATGGTTTTGCAAAACAAATCTTGTGATGTTGTGAGCCTTCTACTAAACTCGATTTGAGCTTTATTGAGAAACTTTCTGAAAGAAAATCAATGGGAAAAATACTTCCAGGATCCATGCGGCAGAAAACTGGGCGCTCACTGTTGCGTTTTAAATCACTTCACACACACTCATGTTGAGATGTTACTGTTACTGAGCCAAATTCTCTGCACCTTCACAGTGTCACAGACCACCTTTAACAAATTTGTTAGTTATTTTGCTCAGATTGTGAATAAAGTCTCCTTGTTTGACAGCTGAAGGCTCGTGTGCGCAGTATCGTCCGAGATCTGGACTGACCTGTGACACAGTGATGGCACACTTCTTGGCCAGCTCCTCTTTGGCCTCCTCGCTGGGATACGGGTTACTGAGGTGAGAGTAGAAATACTCGTTCAGAATCTCTGTCGCCTGCTTGCTGAAGTTGCGCCTTTTCCTCCTGGAGAAAGAGGAATCATGAGGACTGATAGATCCTCAACCATTTCAATATCTTGATATACTATTAAAGGTTATGATAGGTGAAGTGTGTATTTCCACAAGCAACATCACTGTAAAAAATGTCTTTCTTCCTCTGTATTTTTGTCTGATTTTCCAATACAAATATCTAAACATCTTAAATCAATATACAAGTACTTGATAAGCAAAATGACAAAAGATATTGAGTCTAGCTTTCTAAAAAAAAAGATCAAAATTAAGTGTGTTTATGGTTAAAACGAGAAAAAAAAATATCTGCCAACGGGGTCAGAAAAATATTCTTGTTTTCCCTTTGAATTAAGTTTATTTTTCTGACCCAACTTGCAGATAATTTTCCTGTTTTATGCATAGACTCACTTAATTTTGATCTTAATTTTGATTTATTTTTCTGAAAATCCTTTACTTAATTTGATCATAGGCCTCAGCTTTTGAGGAAAAAAAAACATTATTTGCAAATAAGTAGCATAAGCTTAGACCGATGAAGGCTACGGTCAATCAGATCCAAAAACAAATACAAAACCTGCATGTGCTAACTGAAAGAGACGAGTTGACAAAAAAATACTGAATCCAATATTTGGTAAAAATATAGCATAATGAGAGATTTATAAGCATTTTTGTAGGCTAGTCGCTTCTTACTGAGAACACCACAGGTGTAACAAAGACATAAGATAAAAATGCATGCATTAAAATATGAATAAAATATAATACTGAACACCTTTTCTATTTAAATGAGGTGTATTAAAGATTCCACCGTATTCACATAATGAAACATACTGGCAAAATGCAAGCATTAAATGTTATGCAAGATAAAAAATCTTAAAAATCTTTAAAAAATCTAAAACCAAAATAAAAACTTAAAACATAAATAGTAATATAAAAATAAAACTGACAAAATCAAATAACAAAATTACTAAATAAAACAAAATTATTAGCCCAGATAATTTAGTATTTAGTATAATATAGTATTTTCAGGAAAAAGAAAATCTTTTCTGGCTCAAAATGACTGAAACACAACATAAAGGTTAAAAATGTTTAGATATCTGTACTAGAAAACAAACAAAATTGTCAAGTAAGAAAATTGTTCTTGCAGCAAATTGTTTTCAAAGGTTTATCTGATCAGCATGATCCAACAATCCCCTGCTGGTAGATGCAATACCTATACCACAACACATAAAGTATAAATTATTGCATCTATATATTATAGGCAGTGTTGGGAAGGTTACTTGGAAATGTAATAGGTTACAGATTACAAGTTACCCTATTTAAAACAGTATTTTGAGTGATGAGTGATGAGCAATGAGCTGCTGTTGCTTAACTAAGTAAACCAGGACAAAACTACAATAGCATATTTACAGATGAAACTGACCTGCACTTGAAACCCTGAACAGTAGTTTTGCTTCTCTGCTCCAGCTGTGCGCTTCCACAGTCCACTCCATTCTCTCTCTCGCATTGATTACTCTGATCTGAGCCAAATTGTTTGGCGGAGGCGCAGAGAGCGCGCGAGCCGAAGCATTGCCAGTCACGACTAACCGATTCATGATTTATTAGAGATTTCATTATCGAATGGCGAATTCGGAAATAATCGCTTTAATACATTCGGCAGGCAATTATACAATAATAATATTAAAATAGCGGGCCAAATCGGCTGCCAGGCCACCGGGAATAGTCCCGGTTCTCCCGATGGCCAGTCCGCGCCTGATTTCCACAGACACGCAGAACGAGCAGGATTCATATATTGTCTTTTTGCGGCTTAATATTCTCAGACACTAGTCCATATCGCGTTTTGATTCAAGTGTACTGACCTACTTTTGATTCATTCGTCCAAAATGTGGCATATTCCGTCCGCGTTAGGCTGTAGGAATTCCGTTCTTATGACTGGTAACATTTTCATAAGTAACTGTAATTTAATTACACATTTTTTCTTAGTAACTGTAACTGATTACAGTTACATTTATTTTGTAATTAAATTACGTAACGCCGTTACATATAACTAGTTACTCCCCAACACTGATTATAGGTCAGACAACTATTAGGTTGTATCCAATAAACAGTCCCTGATGTGGCATAAAAGCTTATTTTTAGGCCACTTATTTGCTTAAAACAATGAGACTAGATTAAATCTGACTTTAGCAGCCAATCGCTCACTCTCTCTTTATGATGTCATCACTGAGCCCACCAATCGCTGTCTGCTTCATTTGCATTCCATCAGCTGAATAACTTTCTGATGAGCAGATTTGTGCATAATTTACTCTTTGATTTAAGTAACTCGTGCCCTTGCAAGCCAACCGGCACTAATTGGCAAATTTCCTTCTGCCAGTTTAAGAAAAACACTCACAAGACCTTAAAATATTACCACATCACCCACTCGTTCACACACGCCTCGCTCTCAGCACATCCAATACACTCAGAAACAAACCCACACTCGCAAAAACACCTACATGTGTAAAAACACGGACTCACCATCAATAACAATTAGTCTTTATAAAAAAAAATGCTGTTTTATCTAAAGCTAGTTGCATATGAAGGTATTTTTGGTGCAAAACAACTGAGCCACAGAAGTTGCAAACTTGTAGATTTTTTTCTCTTTCCCACAAACAACACAACAGTTACACCTTCTGGAATCCTTCACTGCAGGTGCACAAATCCTATTCTACGAATCACAAATCAAGAAACTCGTACGCTCTCATGTTTTGCTACTATTGTTGCAGTGTGTTATTAGTAGGACAGTCTCTCGGGGGCAAAATTATGTTTGAAGTCACTAAACAGTTTTGAGCTTTGTATTTTAGAGCAGAAACATGGGGCTTATTCACTAACCACTTGCAATCCAACTTAACCAAGCATTATCTATGCAAAATCTATGTATATGAGGTGTATTATATAGATTGCACCTTATTCACATAAGCAAACACATTTACGGGCAAAATGCATGCATTAAATGTTATGCAAGATATTTTAGAAAAAAAAAAAAAACTAAAACTGAAACAAAATAATCCTAAATAGTAAAAAGGGGGGGGTAAAATAATAAATAAATAAATAAATTTAAAAAAATTAAATTGGAAAAAAAAATTAAACCTAAATAGTAATATAAAAATGTGAAAACTGACAAAAGCACATAACAAAATTATAAAAAAAAAAACTAAATTGAAAATATAAAAAATAGGCTAATTAAGAACATTAATAAAAACTATAATAATATATAAGTAATACTAAATACCATTTCTATTCAAATGAGGTGTATTATAGGTTGCACCTTATTCAAGGAAGCACATATACTTTCAAAATGCATGCATTAAATGTTTTGATAAAAAAAAAAACTAAAACTGAAATAAAAATAAATGAATCCTGTAACATTAAAAACAGCAAAAAAAAAAAAACTGACAAAAGCATATAACAAAATTAATAAATGGTAAACTAAACTGCAAATGTTAAAATAAAAGCTCATTCAAAATATTAATAGTATGTAATACTATAAAAGTAATACTAAAAAATTCTAAACATATATACTGGCAAGATGCAGGCAATACATATTATGCAAGATGTTTTGGATAACATAGTCTGCCAAATGCATGACTGTGAATGTGTTTCTGACCTGGCGTCAAGGAAGCGGGACCTGAGGATCATGACGGCCTCGCAGGTGCTCTGCTTGAGCTGCATCTGGATGGAACTGAATTTGCGGTGGATGATGTTGACCATGCGCTCGATCTCTTTGGGTGAGATGGGCCGCGTGCGAGACTGTTCCCTCAACAGGTTCATCACATGGGTAGTGAACTCATTGCACGCCTGTGGACCAATCAAATTACTCATAACTGATCATGCAAAGTCATTAACTAAAACTAACAGTACTAAAACATTTTTGGTAACTGAAATTAAGCTGAAATAAATTAAAATAGAAATATTCAATGAAAAACTTTGCATGAAAATTAGAAATGCTGCATTGGCAACTAACTGAAATGTTTAAGTTGAATCACTAAAATTATTATCTGGAAATAAAATAAATGAATAAATAAATTAAATGTTATGTATTGTTTTGAATTAATTGTCTTGCTGTATGATATTTTTCTATTTCTTGTAAAGCGACCTTGTAAAGTTCTTTCAAGTTACTATATAAATAAAAATTATTATTATTATTATTATTATTATTATTAAACCTAAATATAATGTTAAAAAAGAGAAAACAAATTCACATAACAAAATTACTACAAATCAAGCTGAAATAAAAATTATAATAGAATTTAAATAATACTAAAATTACACTACTCAATATGTGTATTTATGTGTTTTCAGTACACAAAATAACTTACTAACTTAGTGAAAAATGAGTAAAAAAGTGATAATAAGTAGCAAAATTACTAAAAATGAACTAAAACTAAAGCTATTAAAACATTTTTGTTATTTGAAATAAAGATAAAATAAAATATAAATATTAGATGATAAACTTTAACTAAATGAAAATGAGAAATGTCGCACCAAAATTACTATCTGTTAAAAAAAAGAAATAATAATAAAAAAAATAAACCTACATAGTAATACTAAAAAAGCAACAAAAAAGACAAGAGGACATAACAAAATTACTAAAAATTAATCTAAATTGAAAATTTAAATTAAAAGCTAATTCAAAATAAAAATTATAACCTATAATTATATATAAATAATACTAAAATAACACTACTCATTATGTATGTTTTCAATACATGAAATAAGTAACTATCTTAGTTATGTTTTTCCCAGGTACTTCAGATGTGTAGTGTAATTTTTCCAGTAACAAGCTACTTTACAAAGCAGCAGTGCCAAGATGTCTGATTTATTTTAGCGATACTCATTTTTCTGATACAGCCGTATATTCCTGATGGATTGCGGGTTGTTCACAGGTGTACAGACCTGCTCGTATTTCTCCAGCTCGGTGTGGTAGATCTGTCTGATCTGGCTGAGTTTGGCTCTGTAGTCCGAGTGCTCAATGGAGTTATCAGCTCCCACATCCACTGCTGCTGTTGCCGTAGCAACCGCTGCTGCCCCGCCCCCTTTATCCGGTCCGGACACACCCTCTGCCAGCAGCATGTTATCCAGACGCATGAGCTGAGGATCCGAAGGATCTTCATCCTGACTGCCTCGGATACTGAGACCTGACACAACACAAACGGGAAAACAGGCCATTTAAATATTTATATCGATTTTTTTCCGCGAACCGTTCCACCCCTAATATATATATATATATGTCAGTAAGATTTTCAGCAAAACAACAAAGCTGCATATATTTGCATTTTTACAGTGCATTATTAAAATGCAATACAACATTTTTTACAGTAAACTTTTCATAAAAAAAAAAATCCTGAAAAAGACAAAGCATGCTTGCTGAATAAAAAAAGTATATTTTAATCATAATATTTATAGAATTATAATATTAATAATATGTAAATTACAATTGTATATATAATATACAATAAACACACATATATTATTTTTCATTTAGAATATATACTTTATAAATTAATTCAATTATATTTATATATATATATATATAACTTTTCGTAAGTTATGTTCACTCGTTCATTTCTTTCAGCCTAAATGTATTATTATTATAATTGACTGATTAAATGTAAGAATTTGACTTAAAAGATGATGCACACTTTTAGAAAAAAATGGCTTTATAAAGGTAAAAATGTCCATAAAAGGTCAAAATCTATTTAAATTTATTGGAAAAGCTTAATTTCTATCACTGCTGTGAATTGACCACACAAAATATGAAATATATCAAAAACTTTAGGAGTCAACTGTCCACGGTAGAGAGAGAGAGAGAGAGAGAGAGAGAGAGGTCAGTATGAACTACTGTTTTGTTACCAAAACAATTCCAGCACACTGGTTTGGAACAACATGAGGGTGAGTAAATGATGATGACAGGAAAACAGGAGAAAAACTACAATAAATTACAGGAAAAAAAAAAAAAATTTAACTAGATATAAAAATGCAGAAATAAGATGAGCAATGTAGAAAATGTATTATGCCAAGAAAAAAAGGTGCGAGGCAGAGCTGGTGTAAAAACACATTCAGACATGCAAAGACAATTTCTTGAACACCTGGACCTCCCAAAGCAGGTTTCAGATAGCCGGTTATTTCTTCTTATCACTCCACAAAGAACAAGCGACTAGACAGGCCCACCGCAGAACTGCAAGCCCCTCACGTCCTCCACCATTAACACACGGCGCAGCACTAGTCTGCTATGACACGCTGTTTATCAGAGGTCGAGGTGTGTTTGTGCCAGCGCGGCTACAAGAGAATGATTGAGCGTGTGACGGAAATGTTACGCCCCTTAACATACTGTGATGCCCTTTGTCCCGGCGCGACAAGACAAAAACAATAGAGAAAGGAAAACTTGAAATCGCATCATATGACCCCTTTAATTCCACACCAAAGACTTTTTTGGCACTTCACGTTTGATTTTTGATTTTGCAGTCAGCCGGATGGATGGTCATGTCAGCACAGGAGAAAAATATAATATATACTGTATATGTCATTTTTATGGATTTATATGTATATATATGATATGATATGTATTTATACCATTTTTATGGATATTTTTAATTGACATTTTGCAGGCAGTGGAGTGGATGCTTACATGAGCACAGGAGAAAAAATGCACTGTGCTGATATAATGCGTTTAATTTGTATGGGTTTTTAAATTCACATTTTTTGTTTATGTTTTTGTCATTCTGCATTTGAACTCTGCTGATATAACTGATATATATTTATATAATTAAAAAAATAATAATAATTTTGCAGGTAGCGGAGTGGATGCTCGTGTGAGCATTTTTATTTAATTTCTTTCTAACTCTGCTTATTTTTATGTATATATTTTTTTAATTAGCATCTGTGGGATTGTTTTGTTACCTGCTTTCTGGTCCAGCAGGTGAAAATGAAAAAAGTTAAGAAGTAAAGTAACATCACACTTCTCCTCTTATTATTCATGTTGTGAATTTTAATACTAAAGTTGGTTTAACAGTGGTGTTTGATTTTCTTACTGCTCTGATCTCTAAACGAGCTTTCTACGAGTAAAACACTCCAGATATTTTTAGGCAGACCCATGGAAAAGAAAACATTTTGTCCTAAATTTTAGATATATGTATTTGAATGGCATACAATTAATCATTTGCATTGCACATAAACGGAATGTGGTGCATGTTTGTCAGTTATACATAAATGAAACAGTTAAGATTTCTATAATAGTATTAACAAACTGAATGCTTTAAACACACAATAACCAGCTTTATATATTTATCATCAATAAATCCAATTTTTCAATCGTATACATGATTGATTATAACTAAATAAATTTAGTTGTTTTCACAAACAGATTTATGCTGATTCCAAGCAATTTGTATCAATGCATTTTAAAAACATGATTATGTAAATACATTAAAATAGGTACAAATAATAAAGTAATCCATGATTTTTTGGGTGCAGAAATCTCACACGTTTTATGTATGACTGACCAATATGCATCACGTTAAATGTTCATTAGGTTATGTTGCATAACGGACAGGATTTTATATGCAATTCAAATACATAAATATTCAATTTAGGCCTAAATATTTTAAAATCGGCAATCAAAAGTCACAGATCTCAATATGAACTCAAATATGAAAAATATGAATTTCTCAATACATTCACCCAGGGGTAGGTAATCTGAGCTGCAACATTCATTTTATAGCTCTATACTCTACTAGATGTTAGCTATTGACTCATTTGTGTCTGTTTTTCTCATAAGGTGTTTTAGACAATGTTGATAATTAAAGAAACATTAGTGTGCATTAGACAAGCTATGAAAGAGCAATCAAACTCTCTGCTAAGGAAACATTAATGCCATTGTTCTGCAGTTTTAAGTGATTTTGAAGATGAAAACCTGAGGACAAGATTGTAAATACACCACAGCTGCTCAGAATGACTAGAATAAGATCCACACACACACACACACACACACACACACATACAGTATTCATGAGGTCAATGCAAGATGACATTTAAAGCACAGCAGACAAAGGCAAACAACCGCAAGATGGAAGGAGTGAATATGAGAGAAAGCATGAGCATATGAACATTTGCTCTGCTCTCATTTCCGTTTCATCTAGTTCCTTTTCTTTGGTGTCACTTTCATTTTTAATGGCAACAAAATAGTAAAGGTAGCCACATTCCCAATTCAGACCTCAGGCACAGAAATGCTAATTCAGCACAGAGCACATCTCATGAAATGCATCTCTCAGACAGCGGCTCTCAGTTTAAGCAGACGTCTAATTAGTTAACGGTGACTGAACGGGATCGACAGAGAGGTGCATGTATATAGATAGAAGAATGTATTCATGACTGTAGTGATGTTTGAATTATTCCATATATTTACATTTAGTCATTTAGCAGATGCTTTTATTCAAAGCGATTTACAAATGAGGACAATGGAAGCAAGCAAAATCAACAAAAGAGCAATGATATGCAAGTGCTATGACAAGTCTCAGTTAGAATAATGTAGTACACGTAGCAAGGTTTTTTTTAAATTATATAATAAATAGAAAGAAAACAGATAGAATAGAAAAAGAATAGAGCAAGCTAGTGTTTTTTTTGTTGCTTTTTGTTAATTGTATAATAAAAAGAAAACAAAAGATAGAATACAAAAATAATAGAGAATTTAGTGTTAGTTTTGTTTTGTTTTAAAGAAATAAGCAATAATTTCTCAATACATTCACCCAGGGGTAGGTAATCTGAGCTGCAACATTCATTTTATAGCTCTATACTCTACTAGATGTTAGCTATTGACTCATTTGTGTCTGTTTTTCTCATAAGGTGTTTTAGACAATGTTGATAATTAAAGAAACATTAGTGTGCATTAGACAAGCTATGAAAGAGCAATCAAACTCTCTGCTAAGGAAACATTAATGCCATTGTTCTGCAGTTTTAAGTGATTTTGAAGATGAAAACCTGAGGACAAGATTGTAAATACATCACAGCTCCTCAGAATGACTAGAATAAGATCCACACACACACACATACAGTATTCATGAGGTCAATGCAAGATGACATTTAAAGCACAGCAGACAAAGGCAAACAACCGCAAGATGGAAGGAGTGAATATGAGAGAAAGCATGAGCATATGAACATTTGCTCTGCTCTCATTTCCGTTTCATCTAGTTCCTTTTCTTTGGTGTCACTTTCATTTTTAATGGCAACAAAATAGTAAAGGTAGCCACATTCCCAATTCAGACCTCAGGCACAGAAATGCTAATTCAGCACAGAGCACATCTCATGAAATGCATCTCTCAGACAGCGGCTCTCAGTTTAAGCAGACGTCTAATTAGTTAACGGTGACTGAACGGGATCGACAGAGAGGTGCATGTATATAGATAGAAGAATGTATTCATGACTGTAGTGATGTTTGAATTATTCCATATATTTACATTTAGTCATTTAGCAGATGCTTTTATTCAAAGCGATTTACAAATGAGGACAATGGAAGCAAGCAAAATCAACAAAAGAGCAATGATATGCAAGTGCTATGACAAGTCTCAGTTAGAATAATGTAGTACACGTAGCAAGGTTTTTTTTAAATTATATAATAAATAGAAAGAAAACAGATAGAATAGAAAAAGAATAGAGCAAGCTAGTGTTAGAGTCCTTTTTTGCTTTTGAAAAAGACAGAAGATATATGTCCATAGAAAACAACTACTGTGGCGATATCATGGTTTAGTGATTATAGTATATCAGATGAAGAGACGCGCTGTCACTTTACAAATAATCAGAATTAAAAAATTTCACCTTGTCAATGCTAAATTGGGCAATATATTGAATCCAATTTATATATACTGTATATATATATATATACTTAAAACAATTATTCAAATTCCAAATTATATATTACTTTTTAATCCTAAACACACACACCCATATTAATATTTATATATAATATAAATCATATATAAATATGATTTTTTTTGTGTGTGTGTGTGTGTGTGTGTGTGTGTGTGTGTGTACTTGTACCAAATGCCCCCACAAGGATAGTAAAACCTGAAATTTTTGACATTGTGACACGAGGGAAAAAAATATAAAAAATAGTAAATTATGTTTATCTGAAAGTGTAACAATGCAAACAGGTTTTCTGTAAGGGCTAGGTTTAGGGTTAGGGTTGGGTTAGGGGATAGAAAATAACGTTTGGTCAGTATAAAAGTAATAGAAGTCTATGGAAAGTCCCCACAATTCACAGAAACAAACGTGTGTGTGTGTCTGTGTGTGTGTGTGTGATGTATGTATATGTAAAACAAACTGGAAATTAAGCGGCAATTTTAAAAGCACACTCAACTCTACTTTAAATACAGTGTTACCAGTGTTATCAAACATAAAAACGATAGAGGTTGCTATGGTCCTAATCCTCTGTTTGCCTGTGTAACTAGATGTTGATGACAGACTGAGGTCTGATTGTGAGTAAACAGCTGTGTGCTGCTGAAGCGGCTGCCAATTTAGCTTCTCCACCTGACACCTCACATCAGGCTCTCCACACAGGCTAATACTGTTTGTTTGGAGAAAACGCAGATTTCTGTGCATGAGGACTGTACAATGATGCACGTATTATACATGTATGTATGCTTTTTGATTGTTTTAAAAAAATGCATACATTATTTTAGTGTCTTATTTAGGTTAGTTTGACTTGATTGTCAAATCTAGAACCATATTTTATTATATATTATTACAATTTGGTACCAATCCTAAAAGGATCAAATAATAACCATGCAAACAGCAAATAAGCTACAAGATAAACTGAAAATCCAATTTGTTTAGAATTAAGCGTTTTATTAAGGGTTCCCTTTTAATTGGTTCTACATTTTTTAGATCTAATTAGAAATCCATTAGCAGTCTTACAGGATTTTGAAAATGCCAATTTTGTACTTACTTAATTTTGATTTAATTAGGTGTATGATATGATTTAATGAGGTGTATTTATATAAATATATATATAAGAAAATATTGCGTGCAAGATTATGTATTACATTTTAAAGTCTTTTTTCTCTGTGTTGTTGCAGATTTTTCATGAACAAGCACCATTTTCTTCAAAAATTGTAATCATCTAGCCTTTTGTAATGAAAAAACTGCACAAGAAAACTTTTTCTTGAATCACGGCGTATTAAAATGCTGTATATGAGGAGATGAATGGCAGGTTTTGGGCCTGACGTGTGTTTTTATCAGAGGATTGCTGTAGATTAGGCAAATCTGGTTAAAACCTCAGCTACCCTGGGAGAGATCTTACAGAATAAATCCCTGACCTCCATTACCTCACGCAACCTTTGTGATGTTTATGTCCTTTTGCAGGATCTACTGAATGCTGGAAGCTCCGACGGGTCACATGAGTTCAAGCACAAGTGCATTAATCCTTCAATGCCATTAGTCTGGATTAGTCAAACAAAGAATTCCGATAGTCATCTTTAATCACTCTTGGAAGTTGCCTGGGCATGTCAGGAATACATCAGCGTCTGGGATTTGATGCTGTGGTGGGGGATACGAGGTATTTCTCTGAACTGTTTTTCAGGGGCCGTTTACACGACAACAACTCACCCAAAAATCTTTTTATGCGTTTTGATTGTTTGTTTACACAACAACGGCATTTTGGGGACTGAAAACGCATATTTTTGAAAACGGGTTTCAAAGTGGAAGTTTTTGAAAATGGCACCGTTGACAGGTACTGTTTACTAACAAGGTGACAGCGCCAACTACTGGCCTGGCATATGAAATACAGCGTTTTTGGCCGTTTTCGCGGATATGTGTAAACGCAAATCGTTTTGAAAACGTTGTCGTGTATACATGAAACTTTTTAAAAACGCAAGGAAAAAACGTTTCCATTTTTGACTACATTGTTGTCGTGTAAACGTAGCCTCAGTCCGAGAGTTTTGAAGAGACATTCCTGTGGTGTCACGCTTTAGAGACACGCAGGGCCAAAACAAAGACTTCAGTATTATTATCAGTTGTCTGTGTTGTTCATTTATTTATTTAGTCATTTTAAAGACTAAAGCTCAAAACAATAAGACAGCAAATTTAATGATGTGTGTATAGGATGGATGAAAGGTTGAAGGTTCACTCAAAAAAAAAAAAAAAGTAAATTCTGTCATCATTTACTCTCCTTCACGTCTCTCCAAACCCATTTTAGGTTACACTTTATTTTAAGGTGTCCTTGTTACAGTGTAATTCTACATTGAAGTACTGAGTAATATTAATTAACTACATGTACTTACTATATGACTAGGGTTAGGGTTTGGCTTAGGGTTACTTGCATGTGCAGTAATTATGCATAATTTATTGTTATTGTAATAGTAAGTACACATGTGCAACAAGGACACCTTAAAATAAAGTGTTACCCCATTTTATTCTTCCACTGGGGTGAGCTCTAAAAATGACCACCAAAACAAAAGTAGTCCTTATGACTTGTGTGCTTTATTGAATATCTTCTGAAGCAATTCTATAGGTTTGTGTGAGGAACAGAACAAATTTAAGTCATCAAATGCTTAAAAAAAGTCTTTTAGGCTTTAGCTTTCAAATCTCATAATCTTTAAATATGGATTTTCAGATTTTCAGCCAATTTAATCAAAATTTTTATCAGTTCTACATACAAGATATAACTTCTTGGAATGAGGTGTATGAATACTGTTATGCAATGTAAAAATGATTTTTCAAAGTTGTAAATAACGATTATTGGAGTACGTTTTACTAGAAAATACAATTTCAGTCTTTCTACTTCAAAATGTCATGTTTGATTCAATGTGTTACTTGCCATTTCTGTGTTTCTTTGCGATTTCTGAGTGAAAATTAATCCAAAGTTAATCCTATAGTTTTTTGTTATTTTTGGATATTGACATCTGTTCTTATTCACTTTCACTGTAGGAAAAACAAGCCAGGACTTTCTGCTAAACAAAGAAAGTAAGTCATACAGGGGTTGGAATGACATGATGGTGAGTAAATGATAGACTTTTCATTTTGGAGTGAATTATTCCTTTAACAGACCCTCGAAATAAATCATAAGACAACTAACTTGCATAAGCCTTCACGAGCGGGGTCTCTCTCTAAAATAAATATAATCCAGAGCTCTGAAATCTTCACAACCCCACATTTACAAATCTAATTTAATCTGCTCAGTGAAACGCTCAAAGCCGGTCTCATCGCTGAGCAATGACAGTTTTAAATAAGAGTTTTAAACCCGAGTTACTGTACAGCTGGAGGGAGCTGTGGGTGGTTTTGGATTTCTTCACAGAGCAAAACCAATCGCTGAAATGCATATTTGATATATAAAGACTCTAATAGACGGCGTTCCCTCTCCCACGACGAGCTCAGAAAATCTTCTCAAAGCCATAGCCTGCTCTCCTGCTCCTAATTAGCACCGGGATCGAAAATAAGTTGGCTTATACCAACGGCAAAAGAAAAAAAAAAGATTTTTTTTCACGTTAAACCTTCTTATGTCAGAAAATAGACGCCCGCTGGGTAGTTTCAGGCATTTAATGCGGTTTTCTAGAGAGCAGTATGGATGCCTTGTCCTGATTTATTCCCACTTTGTTACTAAAACATGCTTGTGTGGGTTTAAGGTTCATAATTTGCTAATTAGAATTTGTATTCTAATTAGTCTTTCAGTCATACTGCTTAATTTGGATGAATATAGCTCGAAAATACACTCAGATTAAAGCTTTAATTGCTGCTGCCAAACACCAGCTATATTAACAAATCCTGCGGCAAACTGAGTGTAAGAAGTTGAACACTTGACAAAATCACAGGCTCTGCCAGGAAACAAATTTGTGTTTGCAAGGCCAATGCGAAGAGCTTTTCTGAGAAAACTAATCACTGAAAGTTTGCCAGTGCAGTCGAATCAAATCTTTTAATAATATTAAGAGTTTTCTTTGAGGCTCTTAACAGAAGAAAAACTAAATATCCACTACCATGAACATACATTCAGATGTGTTATGTGATATAGTGTTTAGAGTGATGTGTCTGGCTCAAAAACAACAAAATCTTACATTTTTTTTATTTAGTTAGTTAGAAAAACTATTTGCCAATTGGGAAAGAAAAATATATTTCTTAAATTGCACTTGAACAGATTTATTTCTTTGTTTGTTTACTCATTCATTCTTTCTTTCTTTCTTTCTTTCTTTCTTTCTTTCTTTCTTTCTTTCTTTCCTTCCTTCCTTCCTTCCTTCCTTCCTGCCAACTGTTTGGCAGTTGGGTGAGAAAAATTAGGATTTATTCTCTGAAAACACATCTCAATATCTTTCAGTGTATATATAGTTGAGATATTTTTACAGTATTAAAAAAAAAATACTGTTTTTTTTAATAGTGTGAAATTTTTGCCCAGGTCAAGATTTATTTAATTTTTTTTTTATTTCTATGTCTGTTAAATTTCATTTTTTAACTATTTATGGGTAAGAAAAAGACATTCAAACATGTCTTAATAGCTTTCATAATGTTGTTTTGGATGTTTAACGGATGTTTAGATATTTTACAGGATAAAAAAAAAAATATTCATTATGTTTTTTTTTTGTTTTTTTTTTACATTATAGTATGAAATTAAGCTGTTTTGGCTTAGGCCAAAAAATACATTCAATTCATGATTTATTCTCTTAAAAAAATAGTTTTAATAATATCAAATATAAAATAAAAAAATAAAAACTTTCATAGTTTTGCTTTGGATGTTTTAAAGATGCTAAAAAAATTACAGGATAAAAGGACAAAAATGTTAATTTGTATTATTATTATTATTATTTATTTATATGTTATTTATTTATTTATTTATTTATTAACCAAGCTTCAGAGTGCACCAGTATTTATTCAAATGTTTTGAAACATTATTAATCAAATAATTAATTTTTTTTTTTTACTATTCAACTTTGGTCCCACAATGAGTGCTGAAATAACATACTTTATCTTTAATGTAAATTAAATGAAACAAGCAATTGTTATGTTCTCCGTTCATTAGACTGGATTTTTCTAAAAGTGAATGACGTTCACGAGCTGAGGTGACTTAATAATAATCTATATTTCTCATTTTAGCGCTATCTCCCACATTTATCGGTCAGTTTATTTACACACACACACTGTGGGCGACTTTAACCGTTTAAAGCGCAACAGTTTCTCTCTTCACTACAAGATGAGGATCCTACAGCTGCAGCTCTAATCACTGTAATTAAGAGATAATTGGCATTAATTATTCTCACATAAGCTCATCACAAATCAACAGGAAAATGGCTGCTGCTGGTTTCCACACGCGACACACTGTGGTTAAGCTCTCAGAGACGCTTCGAAGCATGTGAATTTACATCACAATGCATGTCTTCTCCTTACTGAAGTGTAAAGCATCTGTCAATCAAATGCAAGAGTGATCGTTTATATTCAGTTCAAATTGGTTTAATATTGGCACATTTGGATGAAATTTGAGCTGCTTGTATCAATCAATTCTATGCATTTATTTTTGACTGTCAGTCAAGCATCAACATTACTATTGCTCAAACTGAAGGGTAGTCATTTTACACAAATCCTTGGTTACAGAGACTTCAGAATGCAGGACATAGCAACACCCTAGAACACCTTAGCAATCTGGAAGCTCTGTAGCAACCCAGAACTCCCTAAAACAACATAGCAACACCTTAGAAACAACCCAGAACTCCCTAGAACCATATAGTAACACCCTAGAAACAACCCAGAACACCACAGCAACCACATAGCAACACCCTAGAAACAAGTCAGAACACCATAGCAACCACAAAGAAATACTGTTTAAACAACGCATAATACCCTAGCAAAGACATAGCAACAACCTTGACACAACTTAGAACACCATAGCAACAACCGGGAACACCATAGCAACACCCTAGAAATAAACCAGAGCATTATAGAAACACTCTAGCAGCAACCCAGAACACCACAGCAACCAATCAAAACACCCTATCACCCACGTATCTACACTCTAGAAAAGACAGAGGAACACCATAGAAACAACCTGGAACACCATAGAAACACCCTAGAAACAAACCGGAGCACCCTAGCAACCAAATATCAACACCCTAGAAAACACCCAAAACTCCCTAGAACCACATAGCAACACCCTAGAAATAAGCCACAACACCATAGCAACCACATAGCAATACCCTAGAAACAACCTAGAACACCAAAGTAAAAACAAAGAAATACCCCAGAACACCCTGACAACAAGGTAGAGACACCCTAGAAACAACCCAAAAAACTCTAGATCCCACATAACAACACCCTATAAACAACCCAGAACTCCCTAGAACCAAATAGCAACACCCTACAAACCAGCCACAGCACCATAGCAACACCCTAGAAACATGCCAGAACACCATAGCAACCACATAGAAATACTGTTTAAACAACCCATAATATCTCAGCAAAGACATAGCAACAACCGAAACACAACTTAGAACATCATAGCAACAACCGGGAACACCATAGGAACACCTAAGAAACAAACCAGAACACACTGGCAACCACATATCAGCTCCCTAGAAACCACCCAAAACACCCCGTCAACCACATATCAACATTCTAGAAACCACATGGCAACACCCTAGCGGCAACCTGGAACACCATAGCAACCAAATAAACAAAACAACCCAGAAGCTCGCACATTAGCCCCTTTCACATAGAAAATCCAGTCAATTGCCGTAAAATTACAGTAACGATTTTACCGGTAAATACAAAAATGCACTGTTCACACAGGCGATGACGTTCCGCCTTTTTAACAGTATAGCACCATTCACACATCGGTTTCAAATTACCGGTAAATTCTGTGACATCATTAACAGAAATGACCTCTAAACGGCTGTGCCTCACGGTGTTGTGTTTGTAAACTTTTTTTTTTTTTTTTTGTGTCAAATATTCACATTAATGCAGCTGCTTTTGGGCCAGAGACATCGCATTAGACGACTTCAAACCGAACTACACAGGGCAGAGTAAATGCTGCATCTGAGTCAGAATGTTATGATTGGCCCAGAGTTGTTGAATTTTGAATTAGACTTTGTTGTAGTAGACGTCTTACGTGAGCGCGTCCTGAATTCGTACGTGCACATACCGGTAATCTTCATTCTGCGTTCACACACAGCATCATTCTGGCAATTTACTGGTAATGTTACAACTTCTCATACTGGTAAATTGCTGGAATAAATTTACTGGTGTTTTTGAAAAGGTCATGTTCACACACAATCTCCTTATGGTAATTTACCGGTAATTTACCAGTAAATTCTGTATGTGTGAAAGGGGCTATTAACAGCCATTCAGAAATGTAAAATTTTTACAGATTCCAGCAGATTGTTTTTGCTCTTTTCTATGTATTTTTATGCACTTTCTGGCCTTAACCTCGCGGTTCCCGTCGTCCTCACTGTCAGCCTCACACCAGCCAAACACAACATCAGGCTCAATGCAGCAGCAGCAGCGACATACACACACACAGCTCTGATAACAGGGCTAATGATGGTTTGTGTGTTAATTGGAGTGCATGGAGAGACTGTAGAGCAGTCAGTGTGTCACGGCTGAATAACAGCAGGACAGAGACACTCAAGCTTTTAACAAGAACAGCATCCTAGGAAGAGGCGCGTGTTTTTAACAGCAGGGCTGGTGCTTCAGATCCTTTAATGAAAAGTTGGACAAACGCAGGAAAGTCCCAGAGTTTACCATTTTCAGAATCGACCAATAAATGGTACACTGTAATAAAAAACAAAACAAAGATGACTGAAGTACACTTAACTAGAAATATAATTCAGTGTAATTCAGTCCTTCTACTTCAAAAGTTTGTTTATTTCAGTGCTTTACTTGCCAATTATCTGTGAAATTTAATAGTGAAATTAGTTGATTTTAAAATTAATTTTAATACTTAACTTTAATATTTTTTATTTTAAAGTGTATTATAGTTGTCTTTTATGGAAGCCCATTTTCACCACTAAAAAAAAATAGTTAATTGCAACTTTTTTATAAAGCCCAAGGATAAAAACTGACTTTATTTCTTAAATTGCGAGTTTTTGTCTCACAATTCTGACTTTATCCCACGCAACAGCGCGTTCATATCTCACAATTCTAAGAAAAAAAGTCATAATTGCGAGATAAAAAGTCACAATACCTTTTATTTTTTTTATTCAGTGGCAGAAACAGGCTTCTTGCATGATCCTGAGATATGATAGCAAAACATTTGGACTAACATTTTTTCATTTTAGTTTTCATTTGAACTTTACCTACTAGTCTAATGCAGTACAGTTTTTCATTACAAAATATGTTATCAGCAACAATGTGAATAAATATGAATAAAATGTACATTAATTTCAGACTGGGCAAAGGCAACAAATCAATATCTCTATTTTAGTGACCTAGAAATAGCACAGAATCGTTGTTTTTCATTGGGCAAAAACTGCATAAGTTTCTAAATCCTAAACCTTTGTTTCTTTCCAGGTATTAAATGAAAAAATCCCAGCTTCTCAATGCCGTCTCAGACGTTTGGACCTGCTGTGCAAAACAACGTGAATAATGACCAGCTCACAGGCGGTGGGGCATGTTGTCGATAGCGACAAATCAATTCAAAAGTTGTTTTGTCTTTGAGGAGTCATTTCATGGCTAAAGCGTGTGACCGCTTGTTATCACTGCAGGCAAACGACCCACAGAAACCTTTCCAAAGGGGTTTGCAGAGATATTATATGTTGTCAAAACACAGCCTGATGAGAGAAACAGCAGGTTTAGCACTGCAACGATTTTGTGTCACTGAAGGCACGCTTCACTGGAACACGCCAATCCAAATACTGATACCAGACGCAATCTGAGAACACAAATCATAGATTGCATGCAATAATTCAGACACATACCATGATTATTGAAGCCTGATCTTGCAATTCTGACTTTAGATCTCGTAATTCTAACTTTACATCTCACAATTCTGATTTTACATCTCGTAATTCTGACTTTCCATCTCGTAATTCTGACTTTAGATCTCGCAATTCTGACTTTAGATCTCGCAATTCTGACTTTACATCTCGTAATTCTGACTTTAGATCTCGCAATTCTGACTATACATTTTGCGATTCTGACTTTACATCTCGTAATTCAGACTTTATATCTTGTAATTCAGACTTTAAATCGCACAATTTTAACTTTACATCTCGCAATTCTGACTTTACATCTCG
>NW_015660499.1:1694255-1700170 GCF_001515625.1 Sinocyclocheilus rhinocerous | reverse complement strand
CAGTTCTGACTTCACATCTCGTAATTCTGACTTTAGATCTCGCAATTCTGACTTTACATCTCGTAATTCTGACTTTACATCTCGTAATTCTGACTTTAGATCTCACAATTCTGATTTTACATCTCGTAATTCTGACTTTATATCTTGTAATTCAGACTTTAAATCACACAATTTTAACTTTACATCTCGCAATTCTGACATTACATCTCGTATTTCTGACTTTAGATCTCGCAATTTTTACTATACATTTAGCAATTCTGATGTTACATCTCGTAATTCTGATTTTATATCTTGTAATTCAGACTTTAAATCTTGTAATTCAGAATTTAAATCACACAATTTTAACTTTACATCTCGCAGTTCTGACTTCACATCTCGTAATTCTGACTTTAGATCTCGCAATTCTGACTTTACATCTCATATTTCTGACTTTACATCTCGTAATTCTGACTTTAGATCTCGCAATTTTGACTATATATTTTGCAATTCTGATGTTACATCTCGCAATTATATAAAGACTTTATACCTTGTAATTCAGACTTTATATAACACAATTTTAACTTTGCATCTCGCAGTTCTGACTTCACATCTCGTAATTCTGACTTTAGATCTCGCAATTCTGACTTTACATCTCGTAATTCTGACTTTACATCTCGTAATTCTGACTTTACATCTCGCAATTCTGACTTTAGATCTCACAATTCTGATTTTACATCTCGTAATTCTGACTTTATATCTTGTAATTCAGACTTTAAATCGCACAATTTTAACTTTACATCTCGCAATTCTGACTTTACATCTCGTATTTCTGACTTTAGATCTCGCAATTTTGACTATACATTTTGCAATTCTGATGTTACATCTCGTAATTATATAAATACTTTATACCTTGTAATTCAGACTTTATATAACACAATTTTAACTTTGCATCTCGCAGTTCTGACTTCACATCTCGTAATTCTGACTTTAGATCTCGCAATTCTGACTTTACATCTCACAATTGTAACTTTATATCTCGCAATTATGATTTTACATTTCGCAATTCTTACTTTACATCTTGCAATTCTAACTTTATATCTTGTAATTCAGACTTTATATCTCACAATTTTAACTTTATATATCTAAATAAACAAAAAACTTAGAGGCAATAATTTATGTACCTCATAAATTATCTTTATTATTATGATTTTCTAATTCAGAATATGATCAAGATTGTGATCAAGATGTGAATAAACATTAGTTCACTTTGATGGATGAGATAGAATAAAAGAGTCAGTTAAATGATCCGAACACATGGGAGCTATTCACAGAAATTAGCTTCCCAAAAAAAAAAAAAAAACCTGCTTTAGTAAAGTCCCATTTATGTATTGATTTACACTCCATAAAGAAACACTGAACTGGTTGGGAAAATGAGGAAGCCTCCAAAGATGGACATTCATACAGTGCATGACTCAGGACGACTAACCTGTGCACACGCACCAGCCAATCAGATCCCTGATATAAGCTCACTCACGCTGCCTCATTAGCCAGCTATACCTCGTTAACGATGGCAGACTCTCAGTGGAATGCACGTTAATTATGCTAATCAGGAGAGTGCCGCTTAAAGTATTGTGTTAATGTCCCGTTTAGGAAGCATAAATCCAAAAAACACAGTCACCAATGTCAGGCTAATGAGGAGCTGCTAATCGCGACATTGCATGCATTGCATGGTCACATTTCAAAACATTTCCTCAATCGTAACCAGATTAACTGGTAAATGTGGAGTGGTCATTCTTGAGGCCAAGCCGTGAAGCTTGGTGGAAGCCAATGTGAACTGTAATTCACCTCTGACGCTCATGCTTAGTCATGAAGATTTATTGATGGAAACTGTAAATGAAGGCCACTGAGAAGTCCATCGCCCATTAGCGTGTGTGCAGCAATCTTTCTGGAACAGGATCTATCGATCGATATGATTACCCAAGACTCCTCTGAGTTGGGCGTAGGAGGGAAACAAACTGTTTTTTTTTTTAAATGTTCTCTCAAGGACCCTCTTAATACTACAGCTTGCCACTGTGCAAATGTGAACTTTAACACAGTCTGTTGCAGTAGATATTCTTACAAGGAGGTCAGATATTAAGGAATATTTATTCACCCACATGTCATTCCAAACCTGTATGAATTTCTTCAATATCTAAGGCAATCTCTGAACTGGTCTTTTCCATACAGTGAAAACATGATATGCATTGCAAAATTACTGTATATGAAGCATCCAGATGGTGATGTAGAAATAAAATGTGACCCTGGACCACAAAACCAGTCATAAGGGTCAATTTTTCAAAATTGAGATTTATACATCATATGAAAGTCGAATAAATAAGCTTTCCATTGATGTATGGATTTGTTAGGATAGGACAATATTTGGCCGAGATACAACTATTTGAAAATCTGGAATCTGAGGGTGCAAAAAAAATCTAAATATTGAGAAAATCACCTTTAAAGTTGTCCAAATGAAGTTCTTAGCAATGCATATTACTAATCAAAAATTAAGTTTTAATATATTGACAGTAGTAAATTTACAAAATATCTTTATGGAACATGATCTTTACTTAATGTCCTAATGATTTTTGGCATAAAAGAAAAATCAATAATTTTGGCCCATACAATGTATTTTTTGGCTATTGCTACAAATTTATCCCCAGCGACTTAAGACTGGTTTTGTGCTCCAGGGTCACAAATATTCTGTGTCTGGGGTGGAAAGGGTTAACCAGATGCAAATTTTAGAGAATAATGTGTTAGATCAATGGAGAGAATTCATGTGCATATTAAAACTGGGCACATCATGTTTGGTTACAAGACACAAAACAAATGGCATTGACATTAAACCTGGTCAAATGCACTGTTAATAACTTTTATTTGCAGATCTGATGCAGTAACATTTAAAATAACCTAGAAAAATAAACAAATCTTAAACGATTGTACTAGGTAGACTTAATTTTAACATCTCCAACAACCCAATGAAGGGAAGAGATGAAGGCATGTTGTCTATAAAAACACTATTATTTGTAAATCAGCAGGTTGAAAGAAAACATTTTCATTGAGACTTTTTGATATCTTTTGTAAGCAGCCATATGAATGCTTAAGCTCCTTGAAAATTGTGTATTTTATCAGCTGCGAAAACTCCCTCTGCGTTCGACTTCTGCAGCAAACACGAGCGAACAGTCTTGGTTTCTCTTAGGTTGTTGTCTCACCTGTATGGTAGCTGTCAGGGATTGATTCTTTCATCTAGAACAAGGAACAAAGACTGCTTTTAGGTGATGCCAAGAAAAGCACCAGAGCCAAGGTGAAGTATTGCGTGCCTTGTCTCCAGTGGAGCGTACGGCTTTGATCAGACGTACACAACGCTTTTGGCACACAAGAGCTTGAAAAGCCCAAACACACCATATAATGGGTATGTGTGCGCTTGAACCACACCTGACTCCTCTGCCCTCATCTGAAATGTATGAACCGCGTGTGTTTGACAGACTGAATAACAATGTGCTCTTAAAACGTCCTCATGAAAATACTGAATCGTGCATTTGCACCTGAGATGGAAAAATGGGTGCATGAACTTAATATACTGTCTTTTTTGTTATTAAAGGGATAGTTTTACCAGATCAAAATCAATCAATTAAAACAAGGAAAACGGAAAGGATTTAAGTTAGATTTTCTTGTTTAGGGATAGGCTTTTTGTTCAAACTTTTGGTCAAGAATTTCAGACTTTGTTTTCTTTCGGACAGCAACAGAAGGGAAAAAATTCCCTTTTTTAATTAAATTAATTAAAACCATTTTTTTTAGGTTATGTAAAATACCATTGCATCAATTCTGAAAATGAAAGATTTTGAAGAATGCTGGTAATCAAACAGTTGATGGCCCCCATTGACTTCCACAGTAAGTCAATGGGGACCAACAACTGTTTGGTTCTTCAAAATTCTTCAAAATATCTTCTTTTGTGTTCAACATAAGAAAGAAACTTATATACGTTTGGAACGACATGAGGGTGAGTGAATGATGGCAAAATTTGGTGAACTATTCATTTAAGTTAAATGTACTTCATTTATTCAATATTATGTTGCAAAGTTAAGTAGATATTATTTAATTTCTCTTGCAGGTTTTTGCACACAATTTTGAGTCAATAGTTAAATCTACTTAACTTTAAAATGCAAGTGTTTCCATTGTTTTATATATATATATATATATATGAAACCTCTAGAATATGCTTTTTTTTTTTTGGCTGGATTTGCATGAGAGCATGTTTTAAATAGCAAAACGCTGCCAAGCCAAGAACCCTATAGCCATTTCCAGCTGACCTGTAGGTGTAAAGTCAACATTAAATGGAGTTCACAACCCATTAACTGCTGTAATGATGCATTTACAAGTAAAACAGGATATTTAATGATATTGATTGCAAAGTAGGCATTTCATATGAATCCAGTTTCTAAAGAAGGGTTTTTAATCAGGGACTGATCAAATGTAGATGTATTATTGCATTCATATTAATAAAGCAAGATGCCTTCAAGCACTTGATATTATATTTAATAAACATTTTACTATATTAATAAACATAATCTGATTAAATAACTCCAATAAAAATAAGTTCCAGATTGCACTTGGCTCATGACCACAGGTTCTCCATTGAATGCAGTTCAGCCAGAATTGATAGTTTGGCAAGTTTGAAAAGATTTAGCAAAAGTTGCATTACCTACAGCCGTAGCCTAAAGCTTCAGTCTGATTTTGCATAACATTTCTTTTCCCCACATACATCCATACATCCTCGTCTGGTCTTTCTCGCCTCCCCTCTGTGAGGTGTCATAAATTAAGACAGGTCGTTTCTCCAGAGCGTTATCTATCATCCAGAAATATGCTGTGTGTGAAGTGGACTAATTCATTATGACTGTGTGTGATATATAACAGCCACTCAAGAGGGTCAAGAGTACAGAAGAGCAATTGAAGCAGTCGAGCAGACATCAGCATCTTAAAACAAACACTAGTATGAGCCAAAGATTTACTGCTACTCTTCATTACCCAAATCAAAACCGGACACGAACTGCTGTAAGTCATGCATGTGACTCTTTCATAAGCATGGTATCAATCATAATACATATTCCCATGAACATCATAGAGTAAGAATGGCATTTTTACCATCACTGTTTATATTAAATGTAATTAAACCAGTATCATTTCACATGAACCTTGCCTTTTTCCAGTTTCAGTGTTTTCTGTTATTGGATTTTAAAGTAACAGTTTCTTTTCAAATTCTTGAATTTTGTCCGTCTATCTTAAGAATATACGAGAAATTCCTGAAATCTCATACGGAATATCATGTATTTGTTTAAAATATTGAATAACATCCTTCTTTCTTAAGTGACATATAATAAATTCTTGGAATATCATGAGGAAGATTGTGCATTTGTTAAAATCTTTGAATTTCCTCCTTCTTTCTTAAGTGGTAAATAAGAAATTACTGGAATATCATTGTGGAATCTCATGCGTTTGTTCAAAATTTTCTGCCAAATCTGCCAAAAAATGGCTACATTCCTATTTTCAAATTAAACAAAATTTTCTTAATTTTATAATGCAATGCTTTTTCTAGGTTATTTTAATTACAATTGCATTAGATCTGAAAATAAAAGTTTAATTTACTCACTCATATTCAATATCATGTTGCAAAGTTGTGTAGATTTGACTTAATACCAAAGAAATTACTAAAGATTGCATGCAAAAACCTGCAAAAGTAAACCTTTCTTTTTTTCAGTTCTTCCAGTAATGTTAAAGGGGTCATATGATGTTGCTAAAAAGAATATTATTTTGTGTATTTGGTGTAATAAAATGTGTTTATGCGGTTTAAGGTTAAAAAAACACATTATTTTACACATACTGTACATTATTGTTTCTCCTCT
>NW_015660499.1:1684272-1685735 GCF_001515625.1 Sinocyclocheilus rhinocerous | reverse complement strand
CAGTCTTGTACTCTTCTAGGTTCAAAAAACTCGTCCAAATTCGAACATCTGGGTTGTGCTGTTCTGTTGTAAATAAATCTTAACCAATGATTCCTAATTGCATCTACTTCCGGAAGGCCAAATAAAGTGCTTTTGCTTTCGCACTGAAACACAGCTTCTCCCTGACATGGCTGCATCAACACTACTGCTGTTTCTGAAACCACGCCTTCTTTCTTTGCGTTCACATTTGGGCGGCATTATGCTAATATTTCCACATTTTGACGTAGATATGTGGGGGCGTGTTAGAACGAGGCGTTTTAGGTAGGCGTGGCTGACTCTTAACTTTTATAAAGAATATCTCTTTGGATTTGAGACTTTAGTCTTTGCAACTTTACAGATCTTCTTTATGCACCAAGAGCTTGTAACACTCCAAAGAGAAAGGAAAACTTGAAATCGCATCATATGACCCCTTTAACAGAACATTTCTTCGAAGTTAGCTGGTCTTTAATAATGTTCTCAAAACATTAGCACAAAAACGTTATTTACACATCATTCACCGAACATTTTTTTTCTGAAACATTTTAGTTGGACGTTCGTTGAACATTCAAAAGTAACTTTCCCATAATGTTTACAAATGGAACGTTCCCTTACTGTTTCTCTAACATTCACATAACCAAGGAAACAAGTTTTTTTACACATTTAAAAAACTGGATGTTTTGAACGTTTAGAGAATATTCAGAAAAAAACCTTTTGGTTACACTTTATTTATTACAGTGTAATTATACATTTAAGTACTGAGTAATATTAATTAACTACATGTTTGCTATATGGTTAGGGTTAGGGTTAGGGTTTGGCTTAGGGTTACTTGCATTGTAATTATAATAGTAAGTAGCCTAAATGTAACATGTTTAACAAGGACATCTTAAAATAAAGTGTTACCAACATTGTCATAACGGGAATACTGGCAAAACATTCTTGGAATATATTTTTGTCAGTTGGTTCAGAGACTATTCACGTAACATTCCTATAATAATGTTTTCAAAATGATGAAATGGAACGTTCACAAAACCAAGAAAAAACGTGGTGAACACATTTTAAAAACTGGACTTTTGGACATTCAGAAAACAAACAACTCTTGCATATCTTAATGGTGTTGTTGTTAGCTGAGTAGAGGTCATAGGCCTAGTTGTGTGATCCAAATGTCCTCCGACCGTCTTTAACCATATTTAACGTGCAGTACAATACAATCGCCCTTTAAATATGTGGCCGCAAGCACGTGTCCATTGATTACTGTAATCTATCACATTACAGTACAACTATAGGACATATTTGAGCAAGAATACATTGAAATCTTGTTGGTCCGATGACAGCGCTGACGACAGCAGCCACTTTATCACGTTAAGATGTTTAAGCGGGAGCAGCTGCGCCGTCCAGCCGTACCGTGAGCCGGTCACTCCGAGTTGTCAGGTCTGATAAACGAGAGC
>NW_015660499.1:1680586-1683170 GCF_001515625.1 Sinocyclocheilus rhinocerous | reverse complement strand
CCGAGTTGTCAAGTCTGATAAACGAGAGCTGAGCTGTTCAATTTCACATTTCGTCCTCGACATATCCAGCGCTCGGTGATCATGCGCCACTGACCCGCGGAGGGCGGGCAGGAGGATATTGATAAAACAATTATCTGCTCGCCGCTCATTTGATTTTCTATTTCAATTACCGCCAGCGAGATGGGAACGGGGAGGATTGCACTATTGATTTTTTCCCCCGTGACAGGAGAGTGCGAGACTCCTTCACAACCGTGTAAGAGCACGCTGTCCCGTGTCCTTGTCTGCTTCAAATCTCACTTGTTGCAGTTATGTTTTTGGGGGAGAAACGGATGTTAAATTAGTTAAACATCTAAAATACACATTTGTGACCCTGGAGCACAAAACCAGTCTTAAGTCGCTGGGGTATATTTGTAGCAATAGCCAACAATACATTGTACACTCTAAAAAATGCTGGGTTAAATACAACCCAGTGCTGGGTAAAATAGGGACAAACCCAGCAATTGGGTTGTTTTGACCCAGCGGTTGGGTTACTACCCAGAAGGTTGGGTTAAACATTTAACCATACATCAATGGAAAGCTTATTTATTCATCTTTCATATGATGTATAAATCTCAATTTAAAAAAATTGACCCTTATGACTGGTTTTGTGGTCCAGGGTCACATTTAGGTTTTTATTATGCTTTATCTATTTGCTTTTGAACTTTTTCTCCAGTTCAGTATAGCACTTAGCCTACGCTACACCAAATGTAACAGTTTTATTCCTATCTATATTCCGAAGGTTTTTATAGGGGGGGTTGTTCATATAGCTATCATTCACACCAATTTCTATAAAATTGTATTCCTATAAAGGTGAAAATGTATTTTTTTACTGCCTGTTGGCAGTATTTTCTGATTTTTGGAGTAAAAACCTAACTCTAATATGTCAACAAAATTAATACAAGAATTTAAAACATGGCTTTATCCTGTTAATGCATGCAAATTTCCAGAGAAGTTGCAATTAAAAAAAAAAAACAGAAACTATTGTCTTATACTTTTATTAATTTAAGTGGGAAAAGTATGGTGATATAGGTAAAAAATTTCACTATTTGGTGTCTCACTGTAAACAATATTTTTGAAAGGCTGATTGAGACAAAAAAAAAGTTTTTATTAAAAATGTCAAAAAAAGTTAAGTTAAAAAAAGTTAATATTTTAATAAAAGATTATGAAGACAAATATATTTTTCTTATCTAAAAAGACCAAAAAATACGTATTCAAAGTAAATGTGATAAATTCTGATTTCATTTTGACATTAAAGCTGTTCTTGACAACAACAACATCAAAAAAATTGTCAAGAAATATTTTAAACGACTAGTCATTTAAAAAGCCATTAGACTAACTTGTTGGATATGAGCTATAATGATTAATCATGGCTAAAACAAACAAAACAAAAAATGCTCAAATAGTCGCATAATCATCTGATTAGTCAATTTATCAACTAGTTGTAGTGTACATTATCATGTTGTAGCACCATGCATATCAGTTAAAAGCCCTTAAACTTGATCTAATCAACTCCAACCATGAGATTCCCAAGAGACTTTATTGACGTCACTGATAGACAGTCATAAACCAAACCTGCTAAACAGCAATATAAAAGAGCTGCAATGATCAAAGACAAGGGAAAAGAAGAAGTGCACTGTGGGAAAATCAAGCCCAGTGCAAAGATTTCATGAGCTCCTCCTTTTAACAAACCAGGGTGATCTCAATCATATTCATAAACAATATCGACATACTGACAGCATCTTGTGAAAAGACTTTTATGCATGTGCAGCTTTAAAGTCTGAATATTTACAAATCCTTTGAAGACTGCTCTGAACTGGACCTGAACTTCAACTCAGACTCAAACACAGCAGAACTTTTGTTTCTCAGTAAATGAAGAAACTCTGAAATACATTTTTATTGCAAACTCATTTAAAAAGCAAATCTAAATTGTGCATAAAACTAAACAAGTACGAAACATAAGTGAAATTTTGACATGACGGTGAAACATTGTATATTGCATATAGGCTGCATACAAAATTCTTTGAATACAAAGGTTTATGTTATTGCATCTATAATAAATGTGTTTAATTCCATTACATAAAATGGTTAATGCATTTACCTTATACTGCATATGTTATATTGCATATACATAGCAGTATAATATTCAGTAAATCTGGAAGAATTTGTAAATTGCAGAACATATGTGGTTTTAGGCTGTTGTGCTTTGCAGCAAGTTTTAAGCTTCCATTTGTTGCCTAATATTTTCATCTCAGAAAAAAATGAAGTTTATACCAACCAACCTCCAAAATGGATATGAATAAAATATCAGTTTCTCCTCAGCAGCAAATGAGGGTTACTTGCCTTGTTAAGGCAGAGAAAATGCTGATTAAATTTTCATTTCACTGCAGTCTTTTTGCACCACACTTTCTGCTCTGAAATAACTGCTGGACGCTGACGAAGCTACATGCACTGTGTTATCTCTATCTATCTATCTATCTATCCATCTATCCATCTATCTATCTATCCATCTATCCATCTATCCATCTATCTATCCATCTATCCATCT
>NW_015660499.1:1665178-1680410 GCF_001515625.1 Sinocyclocheilus rhinocerous | reverse complement strand
ATCTATCTATCTATCTATCTATCTATCTATCTATATATATATCTATCCATCCATCATCTATCTATCTATCTATCTATCATCATCTATCTATCTATCTATCTATCTATCTATCCATCATCTATCTATCCATCCATCCATCCATCCATCCATCCATCCATCCATCATCTATCTATCTATCTATCTATCTATCTATCTATCCATCTATCCATCTATCTATCTAAGCTTTTATTTTTAATGTTTTCAGTTTTCATTTTATTTTTTTTAAGTTTTATTTATTTATTTATTTATTTATATGAACAATATACTTATTAGAACTATATTAAAAAGTGTTAAAATCCCCCAAAAATATATACTTTGCACTTTTTCTACTTAATTTTTTTTATAATAAATCATAAATCATTGTCTCCAATACTGCAGTCATCCCAAGCATTTTAGAAAACAACTGCATTTTTGTGGAAACAAAGTATTTGTAGTAGTACAACAATATTTTTTAATTCGGAAACAGAAACAGTACAGTTCTGAACTATTTTTATCAAATAAAGTGACTGCTAGCTTATCCTCTTTATCTCAAAAAAGTAAGAAAAGTGATAAATCCACATTATCACTTTTACTAGAATCTGTAATCAAGGCCACTTTTCAAGGACATACGATAAAAAATTATTATTTAGATGAAAAATCTGAAGTTTCATATTTCAAGATTTCAAATTGTCAAAAGTGGATCTAATTGAAGAATTACCAATATCCAACTTCACAAATATTAACATTTTCTCTTAAAAATGGAAGATTAGCCAAATACAATAGCACTAACATTTTCAATAAATTCCATTTTTAATAAGTCATAAAGAATGGCCCAAGATTTAATTCAAGCAAAATGAAGGATAATCTTTACAGGTTGAACATAATTTCTATTTTGCACCTGGGAAAAAAAAATTAAGAACACACCTGCGTTTCTATGAATGAAAAAAACACACACAACCTCCTGATGCATGACAAAAAGAGGCCTTGCGTGAAAGTCACACACACGTGATGTCTTGAGCAGCCCGGCTCCTGTTATATTTACGCTCTATAAAATATACGACCCTTCCCTCTCAGGCTTTTATCCCATGTGGAAAAATTATGGATGACTGCAGATCACAAATGGCACTCATATCGCATGCACGTCACAGGGGAAATGTAAAATATTAAAATACACGAGGTGGGGTGTGTAGCGTTTACTTTAGGGAAATGAAATATGAATGGAGTGATACTTTAGCTCAATTTAGCTAACCTGTCGAGAGTGTGAGGTTGTGCTGACAGAACTAAATCAGTGTCTTTCAGGTCGTCTTGACAACAGACTTCATAATTTTTGCTCAATGTCTTTTAAATTATGGTGTTTTGGTGATTGTAAGTGAATGTATGAAATCAGTTCTCCTCAAGTTCATCGCATTAACTATGAAAATGTTCCATTACTCAGCTAACAGGGAATGTTCTGGCAAGGTTCTCTCAAATTTTAGAACATTCTTCCAGGAACATTAACAGAATGTTAATTTAAAGTTTTCTGGTCTTTCATAATGTTCTCAAAACATTAGCAAAAATATGATGTATTTCTCAACGTTTTTCATCTAGCTATTTTTAAACTTACTGTACTTGTTTCAGATGGTTCAGGGAACTTTTAAAAGTAACTTTCTCATAATGTTTGCTAAATGATAAAATGGAACATTCCCTTAAAGGGATAGTTCACCCAAAAATGAATATTCTGTCATTATTTACTCACCCTCAAGTTGTTCCACACATGAGCTTTTTTCATCTGTTGAACACAAAAAAAAGATATTCTGAAGAATGTTGGTAACCAAACAGTTGGTGGTAGCCATTGGCTTTCACAGTACTTTTTCCATCTATGGAAGTCAATGGCTACCGGCAACTGCTTGCACATTCTTCAGAATATCTTCTTTTGTGTTCAGCAAGAAAAAAGAAACTCATACAGGTTTGAAACAACTTGAGGGTGAGTAAATGATGACAGAATTGTAATTTTCTTGTGTGAAATATCCCTTTAACGTATTTCCTAATGTTCAAATTACCAAGAAAAAAATTTTTTTTTAAAACATTTAAAAGACTGGATGTTTTGAACATTCAGAGAACATTTAGAAAATGTTCATACTTACTAGTTTCAGATGGAGGGTGAGTAAATGATGACAGAATTGTAATTTTCTTGTGTGAAATATCCCTTTAACGTATTTCCTAATGTTCAAATTACCAAGAAAAAAACAATTTTTTTAAAACATTTAAAAGACTGGATGTTTTGAACATTCAGAGAACATTTAGAAAATGTTCATACTTACTAGTTTCAGATGGTTCAGAGAATATTCAAGAGTAACCTTGCCATAATGTTTTTGCAAATGAAACGTTCCCTTAATGTTTCTCTAATGTTTAAATAATCAAGAAATTTTTTTTACTTTTTGAACATTCAGAGAACGTTTAGAAAACGTCAATACAAGCTTCAGAGAACATTCAAAAGTAACTTTCCCATAATGTTTGCAAAATCATAAAATGGAACGTTCCCTTAATGTTACTCTAACATTCAAATAACCGAGTAAAAAAAAATCAACATCATTTGTTCAACTTTTAAAAAACGTTGTTTAGAGAACATTCAGAAAACTTTTAATACTTAATAGTTTCAGATGGTTCAGAGAACATTCAAAAGCAACTTTCCCATAATGTTTGCAAAATTATTAAATGGAATGTTTCTTTAATGTTCAAATAACCAAGAAAGTTTTTTTTTAAACATTTAAAAACTGGATGTTTGGAACATTTAAAGAACATTTAGAGAACATTCAGAAAACGTTGAACTAAGCATTATTATAATAAAAAAAAAAAAAACATTTCAGATGTTTCAGAGAACATTCAAAAGTATTTTTCTATAATGTTTGCAAAATGATAAAATGGAATGTTCCCTTAATGTCTCTCTACCGTTCACATGACCAAGGAAACGTTTAAAAAAAACTGGACGTGTTGAACATTCAGAGAACATTTAGAGGTTATGTTTTCATAACTTAACAAGAATATCAGTATAACATTCTTATTATTGTTAGCTGGGCTATAATGCTTCAAAAACAAAGTTGCACAATCCTTTTTATCTTCATTTTCAGCACTAGATCACTTTTTTATACTAGATCTAATGCATTTCTTTTTGTTTTGCTTGTAAAGTTTTTTTTCAGCTATTTTTCTTTATAAAAGACAACATGCACACTCAAAATGCACTGACATTAGCTGAATGCTTTTGGTTCTACTACTCAGCGAGCGCAGTAAACATTTGCTCAAGAAACGTACATTGTGCTTTTAGCCCTACACCGACATAGAAGTACATAAGCAGGGAAGGAACGCCAGGGATTTAAATCAATTATGCTCCATTCTCGTGTCCATTTTCCAGGCCACTGATCCATGCCGCCCGTCTCTGACAGTCCTCCACAGCCTACGGGGTAAGCAAGCTGAACACAAGCCGCCTGGGCCGAGAGAGTGTAATGATCCACCCACCACAGTCAAGCGCATCTTAACCACTGTGCAGCCCAGTTAATTGCACAACTCACTGCTATAGTCAAAACGAACACCAACTGCAGCAAATGCTCAGGGAATGTGTACTATATGCATAAATAGACTGATATTTCAGACGCATGTCTGCAATCACATTTAGGTCACTTTTTAGTCATGTTCATGGTTTTGTAATGCCATTATACTAGAAATATTAAAATTGTGATCATGGTAATATCGTATTTAGTGGTGCTGGAGAAAGCATTATTATGGACAGAGGACTTGTATGTTAGCCGAAAGCAATGGTTTGCAGTTGAAAACGCATTAATGATGGATATGTTTCATGCAAACACACAGATTTTTGCTTCTCAAGATGTTAACTGATGGACTGGAGTGGTGTGGTTTTTATCAGCTGTTTGGACTCGGCACCCATACACTGCAGAGCATCCATTGCTGAGCAAGTGATGCAATGCTATGTTTCTTCAAATCTGTTCCCATGAAGAAACAAACTCATCTACATCTTGGATGACCTGAAGGTGAGTCAATTTTCAGCAATTTTATTCATTTTGGATGAACTATCCCTGGGTGTAAATGCAAAAATGCAACTACTGCTTTACTAGTAAACCTCTAACAATTATTCTAAAATCCCTTTATGCATGACTATTATCTCTATTGCTAACACAACAGCCAGCATCAATGTTTATGTTGATATTTATTTATTTGTTATGCTTTATAGTCTCTTCTAATTAAATTTTATTGCCCAAATAGATATATAATATTCAGCATGATTGATTTCACTCATTAGCTCTGTCAGATTGCGTCAATACTAAAATGCCCCCAGCAGACTTCTGAAGTGCTTACTTAATATAAAGCATGACTGTAAATCAACCTAATGAATCAAAAGCAATTGCTTTGCTGTACTTCAATCTGACAATTGATTTTACAGAATGAGAGATGCATATTTACAAATATGCATGCACTGCAAAAATGTTTTTTTGTGAGTGTATTCAGCATGCTGAGTTGTAAAGGGGAGTTACTCACTACCATGGTAATGTCTGAATGTTTACTGCACTGGCACTAGAGTGCGCTGTCATGACTAAATAATGTTTTATACTAAATTTACACAACCAATTGCCCCACAGAGCCAATGAATTTCCATGACTTTTCAAGACATTTGATTACTTACAAAGCAGTTTAATTAGAAAGCAATGTCAAGCCAATGAAATAATATTATTATTAAGCTGAGCATACATAGAAAAAAATATATATTCACTGTAGCCATTTGACTTTTCCATGACTGATTTGACCTATTCCAGGCCTGACATTTTCTGACATAAGGTGCACAATTCTGCATAAATTGATGATTTTAAATAGAGATGAAGTTTCTGAACAAAACCGCACAAACAGCTCATTCACACTTTGGTAAGGAAGCATCTGTCAGTGTAAAACACACTATTGTCTGTAATAAACGTGAGCTTCTGCAGGACTGCTGGTGGCTATTGTGAATGTAACAGCGGGCTGTATTGAAGAGCATCATCCGTGCAGGTGTATTATGGCAGTGTATTGTGTGGGGCATAAAGGAGCACTTACCTGTTTTCTCTTTGATTTCACAGAGCACGCTGAACAGAGCCGGTTTCATTCTGTGACAGTTCAGCCCATGCTTTCTTTCAAGGAAAAACAGGAAGGAAACAGAATAACTGATCATTCATACATGCCATTAACACAGTGTTTTACATTCATAGTTCCTCTGCTGTGCTACTAAATGTATCGTCTTGATTCAACCTGATTGCACCTCACAGCACCATGCGAGTTCAGCCATTTAGGAACATTATTACGTTTCACGTGCATTTATGAAGTAGTTTTCTTTTATTGTTTTAAAGACATTTATATAAAACCATATTGTTATGTTTAAGCCAACATCAATGTGGTAAATGTATTATGGTGCATTGGTCTCTACAAAAGAGGTCTGCAACAAATGACACTGTATATAAGCTGTAGAATATTTTCTACATAATTATAATTAAACACCAACTTACTGAGACATACACAACACATAACTGAATTAATGCTTTTATATTTTAGCAGCACATAATGTTTTTGTTTGTTCTAAATAAACACTGACTATTTTTCAGGTCGGGCTAAGTTGTGTTTTATCATTTTAATTTCTGTAGGCATATACTTTAAAAAATATATTTTAAATATATTTTATATGTAATTTATTTATTTTTATATTTTTTGTAATATTATTTAATTTTTTTTTTCTTTTTCAAATGTTTTTGCATGCTACCTTTTACATTTTTTGCTTTGTTTGTTGTGTTTATTTCAAAATATTTAAAATATATATTTTTTATATATATTATATTATAATATTATAATGTAATGTTTTTTAATTGCATGTTACATTTCACATTTTTCTTGTCTCATGTATTGTTTTGTTGTTTTATCTATTTTAAAATATTTAAATATATTTTTTGTATTTATTTTTAAACATTTATTTTATGTTATTTTAATGAATTTATTAAAGATTTTTGCATGTTACTTTCTACATTCTTTCCTGTTTACCCAGTTGTTATGTTGTTCACAATTATGTTACTGTTCACATTTCCCTGAAAAGCCTATAATTGGCTGTTTAATGTCACACTGTGATAACTTACCCCATATCGTGTGGCAACATGCCCCGCTATAGGAACCGTGGCGTGTTAAAATGAATTGTATATTTTTTTTTCCTGGACAACAGCAGTGCAAGTGCTAAGTAGTTTTTGTATTCAACACTGTAGAAATAGACTTCTAAAACCACACTGATAAATATTCGCCGGAGGAAAAAAGCTGCTTGTAAATACACCTTATTGTTATTAATAAATTGCGCAACCATGGACAGCATTGTAAAGTGTCATTGCAAAACTAACTTTGCCTGAGCCTCGTCCAGGCTCTGGTCGGTGATGGTCATGATCTGATGCAGAATGTCTCCGATGTCCTGCTTGTTTCTCGCGTCGGATCCGTCATGAGGCACCGGTAAAGCCACCAGGTGTCCGGCGAGGGTCACGCCGCCCAGGGTCTGCATCAGATGACTCTGCTCCTCCATCCTCCGCCTCAAAGAGCTCTGGTTTCTTTTAAAATCCACACAAGAGAGATGTTGATGCCGTCCCGAATCAATGCAATGGAAATGACGGATGCGCAAGAGTCCCAAGTGCGCGAAAACAAAAAAGTGCTTTAATAAAACGATCCACTGATTTCCAGAATCAGAAACAGTCTAGTGCACTTTGGTGCTTTTACTGTTCGTCATTTACCTCGTTGCAATGTTTCTTCACACTATTATTCCATGCAGTCCAGTGGCAGCTTCTGCAAAACTTCAGAAAATCCCCTTACTAAAATAAATTAGTGATAAAAATGGGATGCATAAAAGCTGCAGTAAACCATTGGCTTTCCAGTGTTCTTCCTTCCTGTTGTTGAGCTGTGGAATAACGCAGACAGGTTGCTAAACGCGCCTCGCGCTCTTCTGGATGATCTACAGCAGATGTAATGGGTTGTGAGAATATCCGTGTGGATTCCTGTGTGCGTCTCGTGCGCAGCAGCTCCTCCTGATGATGTTCCCAGTGTTGCACAACAGCGTGCAGACAGGCGGCTCCGCCCACCCGGGGTCTGCAAGTGTGCATCCGTGCTCACCATTACATACATGTATATGTCCAGAGTCTGGACGAGGCTCGGGCAAAGTTAGATTTAAAATGACACTTTACATTGCTGTCCATGTTAATACAACTTAATAATGATTTATTAATACGCAGCTTCGAGTTTTTAAACTCCGGCGAATATTTATCAGTGTGGTTTTAAAAGACCATCTTTATACGGTCTTGAATAGCAGCTAAAAACTATTTAGCACCTGGACATTGCACTGTTGCTGTCTAGGGGGGAAAAAAATAAAAAATTAACACGCCACACATCCTATAGAGGGATATGTTGTTACACAGTATGGGGTAAGTTGTCACACGGTGTCATTCAGCGAAATGTGAACTTATGAAAAAAACAACATTCAGAAAACAGCAAAAATGTACAAAGATAGCATGCAAAAATATAAAATCGATAAATAAATAGATAATAATAATAATAATATTGAATAATATAAAAATAAAAAATAAATACAAATAAAATACATTTAAATTTTTGAAATAAAACTATACCTAAAATGGCAAGCATCTATAAGACTGCATGTAAAAATATTTAGTTATAATATTATAATAATATACAATTAAATAATATTTTTTAAATAATTAAAAATACAAAATATATTAAAAATATATATATATTTTTAAATATAAATGCAATTTAAAATATGGTCTACAGAAATTTAAAATTATAAAACACAACTTACTCCGACCTGAAAAATAGTCAGTGTTTATTTAGAACAAACAAAGTTGGTGTTTTTAATCATATTAACAATGCAGAAAGTATTCTACAGCCTATACAGTGTCATTTGCTGCAGACTACCACTTGTGTCAAACAAACAAACAAACAAACAAGCAAATAAATAAATAAATAATGTAATTTCCAAGAAATAAATAGGTAAACAAGCATATAAATTAATTAAAAAATGTTTTGTCAGGTAACCTCAAAAATATGCTTCATGTGAAAACATCTAACAGATCTGAATCAATAGAACTGCAACAGTTTAAACTAATATATTTTTTTAATAGATCTGTTCAGGTCAAACAAACAATTATAAATAACTACAAAATAAATTAATAAACAAGTAGGTGTAAGTATATAAACAAACAATAAACAAACAAATAAAAACAAACAAACAAATTTAAACAGCAACATTGTAAACAGACGGTCTAATCAATCTAACAGGTTAAACTAATTTTCTGATTTTCTGATCATTACAGTAACTACTGCACATTTTCATTCGTTTTTTTAACCGTTGTATCCATGGTGCAATAAATTTGATTTCATCATCATCATAAAAACATAATATTATACACAGCTACAAAATAACTTAGTATACAATCATATATAAATTTGTATATGCACTAAAAAAATAAAAATACATAAATAAATAAATAAATGTTAGTTATGTAATTAAAAAGCATACTTGATGTGGTAAGGAATCAGATTTTATTCCAGTCAAAGATATCATATATGACTGAATCAGTCTGATTAAATCGAGTGCACCAGCAAAAGTCATTTTCCCTGTTGTAAAATGGCACATTTTCAGTTTTTAGCTACAGAAAAAAAAAATATTGCATTTACAATGGATGGGAGAATTCTTTAATTTAGTAAACATTATTCTATTTTTCCATATTGCACTGTGATTTTGCAAGGTCTAGTGTAAATAGTGTATCTTGCATGTTGAGAAATGTCATAGCCTATTATTTAAAAACTTCATAACAAACAGTATTTCTCTCTTTCTGTTTGTTTAACAAACTATGAAAATGTTTGAATCATACGATATAAAGCTATATCGTGTTGTGTTGGATTTTTGTGAACTGTTGCATGGTATGCTCTTGAATGTTAACTCCGTCCATTATTTCTTATTGATAGTCTTTGTTATACTTAAAAAGCAAAGTTATTAATTGTAGACATTGTATAATGTGAAGTTTGAACATGCCACTTGATGAAAGAAATTATGAAAATAAAGAAGTAAAGAGAAAAATTAAAAGGAACAATGTAAAAATAAAATAATAAAATAAAATAATCTCGCGGTCTGTCTATCTACTTTATTTATTCTCTGAGTCTTGATTGGCCGCATGTCTTGTCCATCGTTCGTTCTAGAGGGTGTTTCCCAGAGCGGTGTACTTCCGGTATGAGGGGTAAACCCACAGGAAGTAGCTTACTGGACCAGCAACACAGGAACAACAGAGTAAACAGACACACTTATTCTGTTTTTGGGACGATATCTCCATAATTATGAAATGAGACCGTACAGTCAGTCCCTCGCTCAGACGGCGTGGCGCGTCTGTGATGGTTTGAGCCGCTGTTATAGGCATGAATGAAGGTAATGATGCGCTGATGTTTGAGGCTTATCGAGCAGATTAGCACGAGCATTAGCAGGGCCTAGCCAGCGCGTACACTCAGCTCTTACTTAAGTGTGTTTCATCCAAAATATTATTCAAATGTAATCTTCATTCATTTCAGACAGCAACGAGAGTACATTTGTGACCAGTTCGCCCTCAAAACGAACACAGTTATTGTGGTTATTGATCAGAAATTGTTAGCTTGCTGGCTAATTAGCATTTTAGCATAATCACTTGTCATTTTGTTTACAAATCAAGATTTTTAAAAACGTTTTAACATGTGGTGTAACAATATGGTATGGGTGTCCCTGCTTATATCATTGTCTAGTTAAGAAGGTTGTTGTTTGGGTTTCCGGTGACAGAAGCGATCATGACAGCTAGTGTCTAGTTTAGTAATTAACCAACTGTGTGTGTTTGCTTTACTGTGTGTTTATATCATAACAATAATAGAGCCTGCAAGACTGGTTTATCCGTTTTACCTGTGTGTCCCTTGTGGTTTTTGTCCTAAACTTGTTGAGTGAATGCTTTCAGTTTGACTTTTTGTAAGATGTGATGATGTGAATTGATAGCAAATATTTATTTTAATTTATATATCTATTTACTCCTGTAAAGCCTGACATATGAAATATGTTTAAAAATGGAACAGTTTAGTGAAATTTGTAACTTTTTTTGCACAGTTTACTGAGACGAAATGTGCAATTTGTTGCTGATGTTGTTATTTATATGGCCAAAAATGTAATTCTGATAGCTTGTAAAGCAGCCAGAACTTTATAACAATATAACAGAATACTTATAATGCATATAAATATAATTTGTCACTATATCGCCCAATAATATCTTAGTAAGGTGATATTTAAATACTTAATTTTATGATCAAAGGTCGGTAGTTTCAAAACGTATAATGCAATGCAATACAATAATGATTGAGAGGTGAACAAATAAACGTTACTCAAAAGCCCGATGATCATAATTTTTCTAAAAAATTATAAGTATGACAAGTAAACCTACGTTGCTTCAGTCCAGTAAGTGTTCATCTTCAAATACTAAAAATATAAACATTATTTTTGCATTTACTTTATAAAAATCAGTAAAGATTTCACAACAAAAAGACTTGAACCACAAGATGAAAGTGGATGTTTTTACAATTATACTAAAAGACCTTTTAATTACTAAAAATTTTAAACTATCAATCAAACGACAGAAGGTATGTAGTAGATTATGAACAGCAGAATTTTCAGCAAAGTTTTGATCATGTAGAAATTTGCATATCAAGTATGATACAGTAGGCTTTAATAGGGTGAATATATATTACGCAAGTCATCATATGATATTTGTGGCTTAACAGTTAAACATCTAGTCTGTGTTACCCTGCAGGCAGGCATCCATGTCCAACCATGGAGAGGAGAAAATAATCCCAAAAAGAAGGAAAAGAAGACGCTGCATCGCTGAGGAATCTTCAGCCTTAATCTCCGACTGAGGGTCGGCACATCCGGACGGAGAACCGGAGAGCGACAGAGGGGCGAGGGGCTGGTGCTCAGAATGGCTTTCCTCGACAACCCTGCCATCATCCTGGCCCACATCCGGCAGTCGCACGTGACCAGCGATGACACCGGGATGTGCGAGATGGTCCTGATCGACCACGACGTGGATCTGGAGAAGTGCCATTCGTCTGCGGCGTCTGCTGGTGGAGGCTCGTCCGGGGGTTCGTTTGGAGACGGCAGCGGTGGAGGAGACAGCCAGACCTGCGATCTCTCTCAGTCTGTCGACATCACCTCCAGCTGGGACTTTGGCATCCGACGGCGCTCCAACACAGGCAAGTAGATGTCTGACTCTCAGAATTTGCTGCTTTCGGGGCCCTGAATCCAGCTTACTGATGTGGTTGGTACAGCTAAAGACGAAATGCCCAAAACCTTCTCACACTTGGATTTAAGATTGTTTAATGAGATTAGAAAAGCAAATATTGCCCAGGTACGCTTTATTTTTACATTTGCGTAAATTCCAAAAATTTTGTGTGATTACAGCATTTCGCTAGATTTGGAATGAGAACCGTTTGTAAACCTGCTGTCACAGAAACTTGAAAGGCTTCCCTGTAGTTTTTCACCAAAACAACAGTTCAATGGTTTAACTCTTTCAAGTATTGATTAATCACTGCCCAATTTTATTCCCTTATTGTTGTGGCAATTTGTCCGTGTGTTATCGAAAATGGTATTGATTATTTATTTTATTCATGGCATTGAAGTTAGAAATTCCAGTATTGTGTCTCTCAGAACAACTTAAAGGAATAGTTCACCCAAAAATTAAAATTGGCTGAAAACTTACTCAACCTCAGGCCATCCAAGATGTAGGCCTAGATGAGTTTGTTTCTTCATCAGATTTGGAGAAATGTGGCATTACATCACTTGCTCACAAATGGATGCTCTGCAGTGAATGGGTGCCGTCAGAATGAGAGTCCAAACAGCTGATAAAAACATCACAATAATCCACAAGTAATCCACACCACTCCAGTCCATCAATTAATGTCTTTCGAAGTGAAAAACTGTGTTTGTAAGATACAAATCCATCAAGACATTTTTAACTTCAAACCGTTGCTTTCAGCTATAATAGGATAAAATAAAAATATGGCTAAAATAAAAACCCATAATCTATTATTAGCTTCCTCCAGTGAAAAAGTCATCATGTCTGAATCAGGAAAAAAAAAATGTATAGATGAAGCATCGTTTTCAAGCAAAAATAGTTAAGAAACACACTAAACAAATATGTTGGTGGATTTTGAAATGAGAGGACAAGAGAGGACTTTTTCACTAGAGCAAGCGTTGTTATGGATTATGGACTGAAAGTTTGGCCAGAAGCAACAGTTTAAAGTTAAAATGCCTTAACGGATTTGCTTCTTACAAATACACAGCTTTTGGCTTCATAAGATGTTCATTGATGGACTGGAGTAGTGTGGATTATTTGTGGATTATTGTGCTGTTTTTATCAGCTGTTTGAACTCTCATTCAGATGACACCCATTCACTTTAGAGGATCCATTGGTGAGCAAGTGATGTAATGCTACATTTCTCCAAATCTGGCCTGATGGTGGGTACATATTCAGCAAAGTTTTCATTTTTGGGTGAACTGTTTCTTTAAGAGTGCTCATGCTTATCTTGCGCTCTCAGCATTTTCAGTATGTAGCTTTAGATTTTGCAGAGGGATCAGATATGAGCATGACAATGGCTTGTCAGTTTTTCAGTGTGAGAAGATGCTTATTGGTCACTACCAGAGTTTACTAACCGATAATATCAAACATGCTCAATGTTGAAAATCTGCTAATGGGATGCCGGTCTAAACTTAACCTTGCACGCTTCTGCTTCAGTTTGCTCTGTGGTGTCATCCCATGAATACTTCTCTTTCTCTCTGAACGTGTTTTCTATCTGTATTGCTTTGCTTAAAGCAGTTCAGCTGATGATGCTGAGAATTGTGACCTTTGAAGCCATTTAGGTCTCTTAACTGGAAATGCAGCTATAACTTGCTTTTAAAGATGTTAAACAACAACAAGTCTTAGCAAGTGTAGTATGTTATCATTATATCAATTAGCATTTTTCTGGTCATCATCTGAACTGCTGCATGGCTTGCAGATGGACAGGAATCACAGCTTATTAGGGTTGGGAATCGAGAACTGGATCCTTTTCCGATAACTGTTCTGGAACCTCAGTCTCCAGACCAGAAAGTTATTTTTGATCTAAAACATTTATTCATTTAGCAAAATATGACATTTGAGGAAGTTCTGTGTACTTTGAGTTTTGCATTATATCTGAACTCATTTGACGACAGACTGCTGAGGGCCCTAAATGCAATTGATTGCAATTGAAAGAACTGCTTCCTAAATAGCGATTATTCAGAAAACCTGAAAGTATTGTTAAAGCAATCCTCAAGGAACCAGAATGAACCAGAACCAGTGGAATCTGAATCGGAGCCAGAATCGCTCGTTTCCTTACTATTCCCATCCCTGCTGCTTACTGATTATCAATAGGCTGAAACCTTGGAGCAAAACAAAGCAGAAAGTTAGGCTGGACTTAAACACTTTAGCTATATTTTTGCTGCTTCGTCTTTCCCTCAAAGCTTTCCTGTTAATGCAGCTACATTAGTCTTTACTGTACCAGCCACTCAGAATTGAGCAGGAAAAACTATCTGTATTGGGGCTCGATAAATGTTTACACAAATGAAAAGGAAATTAGCATTTTGATCTCAATATGTACCATTTTTAAATGAAATGTTTCTTTGGGGGAATTTGTTATTTTTATTATCTGATTTTCCTTTTCTGTGATCAAGGGTTAATCTGATTGTGCTTGTTGGCTGGGAATGGCAACTGACTGAAATTGATTTGTACTCTTAGACGATCTTGCCTTTGCAAACCTGTTTCCAGTGCTAAAATTGTTTCCGGTGAAATTGGATCGTTTGTCTTTTGGAATCAGTTGTAAGCTTATCTGATGATTTCTTTAAACAAATAAATCTAGTCTTTCTTGTTTTTCAGTATTAATCCTGTTCAAAATCATCAGTATGAGCACAAGTTAGTTTTAGTGTTTTGATATTGGACTATTACAGAGAATATCTCAACAAATGTGACAATGTTTTGCAGTAGATAGCAGCAAACACACAATGTTTTATATTGAAATATCTCTAATTAAATTCAAAGAGTAGTTTGACAAAGCAAACCTTTTTCGCATGGAAAACAGTCAGTTTCTCACATTACAGGTGAGTTATACTTATTATATTTTGCTTAGGGAACAATTTCACAATTATGAATGCAGAATTATCCATAATTATGTGAGGCTCTAATTATATTATTCTTGTTCGCACAGTTTTTGGTCAGTGTAAAAAAGACTGAAATACTGATGCCGGGTAATGCTGAGGTTTGTTCCTGGAGTCGTTCAGTTTCAGTCAGTACGTTTTGTCATGGCAGCTGTTGAAATGCGCATTAATCCTGGGCTAGGGATTGATAATCACTAGCACTCTAGCTTTGTAACTTTGATGAAATGAATGTGGCTTAGCACTGGTTTTGGGATGCTTTTGTCGGGGAGGGGGATCTTTAAAATATTTCTCTATTATGTACCATCTGAACAACTTGTGCCAGGACGACAAGACAGTTTCGTGAGACCTGAGCCTGCTGGTAAGCAAGTGTTCAGGACAGGAAACAGTGCTGAAAATATCAATATGAATCTGATGAATCTTATCTGTGAATCAAATTCAGTTTGAATTTCAGCAATTCATTCTTTAATCTCAAAAGGACATTCTTTAATTGGATGTAAAATTGGATTTTTGTAATTATTTCATGACTTTAAGAGGTCTACATAATTTTTTTTTTTTTTTTTTAATGGGGTTGAAATCCAACTAGGTCCCACAGACCCTTACTGTGCGTTCACACCGCCGCCGTCGAGAGCGTCAAAAATCGCTCTGGCCACTCTGCCAGCAACGCTGTAGAAAGATTCGTGGACGCTCTGACGTAGATCGAATGCTTATCTTGTATTTAAAGGGGTCGCAAAGCAAACAAGCTTGTTGATCTTGTGCAGGCTGACCACAAGGAGGGTAACGTTATAAGTTAACCTCAATAAATATTGTTGTGGACGAAGTATTACGATCCTTTACCTAATAATGTATAAAGCACTAAGACCACACTGTAAAAAAAACTCTGATACAAGTAAAAGTCCTGCATTGAAAATGTTACTTAAGTAAGTATAATCA
>NW_015660499.1:1662008-1665110 GCF_001515625.1 Sinocyclocheilus rhinocerous | reverse complement strand
GTGAACATTTGGGCGGTGTTATGCAAATCTTCCCACATCGTGATGTAGACTCATTTTTTTTTATTTATGTCCCTGTACGCAAACAGGGACACGTCGTAGATTATTGGGAGGAGCTCATTACCATAAAGTTGACCTGATTTCAACTCTCCTCGACACCTCAACGTCCAAGTAGCGCCGTGCCGCTGCTCGACGCCGGCTCACATTGAAAATAAATGACTTCCGGCCACTTTGACGCTCTCGACGGCGGCGGTGTGAACGCACAGTTAGGAATACTGATTGAATCAAGAAAAAGTATACAAAAGCTGTCTCTGGGCCGATATGTGGCTAATATGTACATTTTGGGTACTAATAGGTATCTTTAAGATACTAATATGCATAATTTAGGTGTAAAAAATATAATGAAATCTAGAAAATATAATATAATTTAAAATATAAATCAAAATGATACATTTAGAACAATCACTTTTTGTCAGAATAAGTATGTTGTTTCATTTTACAGTAATATATATGTTACGCTAAATGACTATGGAATATTTCATCCACATTTTGACCTTTTATTTTCACAAAAGTTATTTGAAACAATAAAGTATACACTTTACTTTTATTTGAAGGGTCTGAATACTTAGGATCATGTGATATTTCAGTTTTTCTTTTTTAATAAATCTGCAAAAATGTCAACAATTCTGTGTTTTTCTGTCAATATGGGGTGCTGTGTGTACATTAATGAGGAAAAAAAATTAACTTAAATGATTTTAGCAAATGGCTGCAATATAACAAAGAGTGAAAAATTTAAGGGGGTCTGAATACTTTCCGTACCCACTGTATATAAAATCACTTTTGATGCAGCCACCAAAATGGGATGTCTTGTAGCTACAATATAAAGTTAAACACAAATAATATAATAAAAAAAAGTAAATAAATTTTTTTTCAATATCGTAAAACTTCAAAACTCCTGTTAGGCAAGCAATAGTCTAACATATACATTGTGAAATAGAAGAGATCTATGTATGAGCTACTTCAGATGTCTAATGTTGCATTATGAATTGCAGTATGGCACATTTGAGAATGCATGAAGTGTTTGCATAATAGAGTAAATTTTTTCATGCTTTGTGGTTACTATATCATATCATGCATGCATGCATGCATGCAAAAAAAAAAAACTTCATGTGGAACGTCCCAGACCACTCAGGTTGAAGTTCCAGAATCAACAAAACACTTTTGACTTGAGTATAAGAGAAAAACCCTATAAGAGAAACTTTTGCCCTGCAATTAAAGGGGATTACATTTGCATACACACTTCAAGTTCAAGTGCTGCATATTTGTACTCTCAAAATACCAGCCAAGTGCTCTCTGGCCGATTCTTTTAAGTGGTTTAAGTGTACAAATTGGACTAGTTTAAATATGTTCCAGACACAAAAAAATGCATAATGAGCAATATGCATTCTTTTATAGTCTACTAACTGCATATAGACCTATGCATATTGTTTAAAATGCATTTTTAAGTGTTTGGAAAATAAAATACTCTCATTTTTTTTTTAAGTGGCGTTTATCGGTTTTTGCAAATGAACTCTTCATATATTCCATTTTTAGTTATAGTAATTTTGTTGTGTGTTTTTGGCATTTTTAGTAGTTTAATCATTTTTATATATGTCTGTACAGTTTTTACTCATTTGTATTTCATATTTAGTTATTTTTTGTGCAAGTTAAATTATTTTTTAAATATTTATATACAATTTTATTTGTAATTTTATAATTTATATATTATTACTTTTTTATATGGTTATTGTTTCCGTTTTAGTTAACTATAGTAATCCTGATCATTATTAATTGGTCATCATGGAGCGCTGAACCCTTCCTCTCTTGCATGATTAAAAAAATTAACATGGTTAAGAAATCACTTCCATACTCAATTTTCAGACCTCACCATTAACAGACATTGTTGAAAAATATGTAAAGCTTTAAGTGAATGGCAGAATTTAATCCAAACAATTTGAAAATTGTTTTGGGATGGCTTACAGAGTGTTTTCATCACCCTTTAAGCAAGCTTTTTCTTAAACGCAGAACAGAAACGCCTGGTGTCATGCAGGTTTCTCTCCTGTCTCCTTGCATTAGGATCAGCTCCAGGCTATAACACCTTCGCAGAAAAGAGAAAGATTGCCATCTTAATTTTTTGACAATTTAGAGATTTTAGGTGTAGTTTGTCATTGTGCATCACTTACAGCTGTCTTTATCACCTTTGGCTCTTTAGATTCATGTTTTTACATGTTTTTCTGTAATGTGAAATTGTCAGGAATGCAAAAAGTCTTTTTTTCACTTCCAATAAAATCTTAAATACATCCCAGTTATTTTAATGTTGTGATATTAGTGATATTAGCAATAGCCCTATTATTTATTTATTTATTTATAATAAATATTTCAGATTCTGTTCATTAAAAAAAAAAATTATCATCTATGATGTTATAGATGATAAAAATATGTAATTTCTGATTGTGTTCAAATTGAGAGAAAACAAAATTATCTGATAAAGATCATTAATGAAGTCAGAAACGGACACAAACCAGATTCAAACCTGTGTCTACTGCGCAAGCAACAAGGCTCAATTTAATTGCTTATAGAAACGATTCCTTAACTTTTCTGTTTCAGGGCCATGTTGGTACAACGGCAACCAAAAAAATTGACGTCTACCTCTCAATGCAGTCGACCCAAGAAAAGCTTCACCCCATGACGGTGGTCACGATGGCTAATGCTCGGGTCCACGATCTTATCGGGCTCATCTGCTGGCAGTACACCTGTGAGGGCCGCGAACCCAAGCTCACGTTAGTAGAAAAAAGCTTTTTACACATGGATCCTATATAAGAATTTGATATCTCCACATGTTCTAGTGCATGAAGTGTTAAAGTTAAAGCTGCAGTCCGTAACTTTTTTTTGGTTAAAAATTATCCGAAATCAATATTTGAGCAAGTACGTAGCCAGCCAGTGTTCAAAATAGGGATGTCAATTTCTATGATCGATCGTCGTTTAAATTAACGATCAATTAATCGATTAATCGTTAACCTTAATGCTGCAAAATGCGTCTATGCAGCCCGGCATGACAGGATGTGC
>NW_015660499.1:1658969-1661975 GCF_001515625.1 Sinocyclocheilus rhinocerous | reverse complement strand
GTAGGCTAGAATCTGTGATTGCGAAGTACAGTAAATATCCACACCTGTGCGGTGACTGACTGCCACACATACTCTTCAGAGCATTAGATTCATCCGCGCCCACTCACAACCCACGCAAGCTAGATAATTCCGCACACAGCTGCAATTCCAGGTTTTCAAACCGAGATGGCAACTAAGAGGCAAAACTTACGGACTGCAGCTTTAAGCTCAGTGCATGACTTGACACTTATAATTTGAAAAATTTTAGGAGCACATAAAGAACTTTAGGGACATAGTGAAAATCTTTTTTTTTTTTTTTTTACAGTAATAAATGGAAACTAGGAGACATTTAAGTTTCTGGATATTTATATATCAAACTTTATTTATTTAATCATTATGGAACTATTTATATTTTAAATGTTGAATTAAGTGCCAGATGTGGTTTATTGTGTAAACAGAAAAAAATGTTATGCATAATGCAGGACTTTTAATTACAGACAAGCCCGAAATACACAGACTCTTATTTTGAAATGTCTTTGCTACATTCAGCTGCTAGTTCCAACGGATGCGGGGGAAAAATATACATTCTTACAGCCATCTAAAACATATTTCAAAATAAACACCACAAAGTAAACAGACATAATTCATTAACAGTAGAACATAAGCAGTCGCCTGGCATAAATGCACGTTATTCATTAATTGCCAACTGATGTGAATCTGCGACTATAACATGCAACAGTGCTGCATTTTTACTTTGAAATGTACAGCGTTCACATTTATTTCATTAAATCATCGCCTTTTAAAGTTTAATAATCATACGTCTATTATGGTTAGCTAAAATTAATACAAATAAAAAAAACATGTGCGTTACTTGAACTAAAATAAATGTTAACTAAAATAAAATATAAAAATGTAAACTTAATTTATTTCAGCTACTTGCAAAGGCAACAACTATACAGGCTTATAAAAAATTTTAAAAAATCACAAAAATGCACAATACTTAAACTAAAATTAAAATGAAAACAGAAAATATGAAAATTAACCTAATTTAAAATATATTTAAATTTTTTTTTAAATAACACTGCATTATGCCATATCGCAATTCCAGATTTCCAGTTCCAAATTTAGGACTTCTTAAAATGATAAATAAGACTTCTGTTATGCCATTACCTTAAAAGTGAAAAAAAAAAAAAAAGACTTTAAGGACTCGTGGGAACCTACTTTTTATTCACACATGTATCCTAAATACATTTTACAGTTTGCATGCATCTATTTTTAGTTGCAAATGTGAGTGAAATGCTCGAACCGTTGATCCCCGCTTAGTCTTGTTTAGGGGTGCCATAAATAAAACATGTTTGTTATCAACCTGCTTGGAAAGTGCTACCCTCCAAGTAATGATCCTTCCCAGAGGCATTTATATTCCTTTCCCATCTACCTCTGCTGCTAATGCCAGTCTTGACCTTTCCCAGCAAAGGCAGGGATTCCCCTGGGTTTCTTTCTCATCTCCTCATTCAGTACGTCTCCGAGGTTTGCTGACCGAATAGCGCAGGAATTTTCTCCCTGGTATGTGGTACAATATGAAGATTTATACTTTGGTCAGATTGAGGAGAGGGTGACCATTAAAATGGAGAGGAGACCAGAAAAAAAGCAAGATTCCCTCTTGGGCAGCGTGGTGCCTCACACAGACAGTCTTGGTGGGTTGATGTGAGACCTGATTGGCATAGCAATGAGTCTTTTCCCCCTGGAGGAGGGTCAGGCTGTAGCGAGGAAGAGATACAAGACTTGTGTGGGGTTTAAATGAGTCGGCTAACTCCATACGGCTCTGGCCATTACAGGAGGCCGTCTGAAAGCTATCGCTGTCAGGCCAAGCCAACAATTTCCCATCTCCGTCTCTCCTACGGTTCTGCCGATCCAGGTTTTGAGTAGTTTGACATCTGAGTAGTCAGTGACATCTGGTATTATCATCCAGATGTACAGTCACAAGTGGACTGTGCTTAATATAGGTGTAAATTGGTTTGGAAAAACACATGGCTTGATTTCTCGTAAAATACACACTGCACGGTCTTCATGACAAACTGCCAGAATAAAGGCTTGGCTTTATTTAAATAAATTATTATTATTGTATGCTAAAATGTACTTCCTAAAGTAGTAATAGACATTATAATAATAATTTTAAGGAAGTTTTTTTTTTTATCAGTGTTTTTGTTTGTACAGTATACTATAGTATACTGTATAGTTTTGTTGTGAAGCACTAAATTGTTTTCTTTTGATTACATTTTAAAAGATTTATTAAGTTGTTAAAGTTTATGAATTCATTTCATTAGACACAATTTTGATGATAAATTTGTATTAACTCATAGAACACACAATCCAGAAAAAATTAGTTGGTCAGAAAACACGACTCAAACTATGCTCAAATACATACTGCAAATCAAAGGATTTCATGACAAACTGCCAAAATCAAAGTTTGGTTTAACTTGAAGAAATTATGACGGTAATATATTATAGTTCTGTTGTGCAGCACCTTATTTGACAATCAGTGCCAGAGGCCTGATAAAGTAGAAATAGATAAAGAAGAGCTCATATGTCATAGTGGTTTATATGTTTGTTTGTTCTTTTAGCTCTGTGGCATTAACCAATGACAAAAATGCAGTGTTTTTTTTTTTTTTTTTTGTAAATTGTTAAAAATGCTTTATTAATTAGTTTCATAAATACCACTTTTTTGGTGATACATTTGTGTTAAATCATAAAAACAACAGAATCCAGAAAAAATAAGTTAGTCATAGTTAGTCAAAAAAACATTACTCAATTTGTCATCAAATACACTGCAACTCCAAAGTCTTCATGTCAAACTGCCAAAATAAAAGTTTGGTTTAACTTGAAGAAATTATGACAGCAATATATTACTATTATAGTTCTGTTGTGCAGCACCTTATTTGACAAAAAATGCAGTGTTTTGTTGTAAATTGTTTTATAAATTAATTTCATTAAATGCAATTTTTGATAAATTTGTTTTAAATCATGCAA
>NW_015660499.1:1649483-1658856 GCF_001515625.1 Sinocyclocheilus rhinocerous | reverse complement strand
GGCCTTAAATTAAAAGGCAATTTTTTGGTAAACAAAAATGTGTAATGCATTCTCTATTAATTGTATGAAAAGAATATTGTAATGACTATTGCATTAGGTTTGTTTAGTTGTTTGGTTGCTTAAAGCACCATTAACCTAATATTTATATTTCCAAAAAGTATGTTGAAATTTGTATAGCTTGTAATTAGGGCTGCACGATAAATCGCATGCGATATTTAACGCGCATCTTATCAGTAAAGCCGGTTCTGTAATCAGCGGTAAATCTCCATCACGTGCGTTCTTTCACATTGAGCAGCATTAACAGAGGCCTTAGAAATTTGCGCATCAAATAGGGTAGGCTTTAAGAACCAGACAGAAAGTCTTTTGCGACAAGATATACAAGGATCTTAGATATTCAAGAGTCGCTTGTTGTCTTGGATGGCCCAGAATTTGAAGGTGATGTCGAGAAGGAGTGCATGTTACTGAAACTACAAAAAAAAAAGATAACTTGTGGTACTTGAGGTCCAGGACTTTCTCGGAGTCTGCTGTTATCTCCTCAGGCTGCCCGAACAGGATCATGGGTCTGATTAACACTATGACAGTTAGTCTTTACAGCTCAGGCCTGGATTTCGACAGAGTGTCAGAGCAAATTAAAACGCCATCGTCCCAGCACAAAAACACCAGAGCAGGCACTGCCCTCGAGGGATGAAAACTATATCATAAAGACAAAAGCTTACCATGTCTGCGCTGAATGAATTGTGGCTGCTGTTAGTTTTGTATTTCTGATGGATCAGTCTGGATCCATTATGATATAAAACAAAGCCCTGGGCAAAAGTAATTTGGAATACAGCCAGCTTACACTATATATAATCATACAACAAAAGGTTTTACCATGAAAGCAATGAAGTTAACTCTTCCCAGTGCTTCTCTTTTGATGCATACTCATTCTGTGCCAGGCTACATCCCAACAAGCCCTCAATGTTTTTGCCCCTCAATGAATAACCCCCATTTAAATACCCTGACTCATAAATTGTGTCTGGGTGCTTTTGTTTGATGTTTCTGTTGTTCTCGTCTAGAGTCGGGAGAGCGATGTTGGCCTTTATCACCAAACCAGAGCTTTTAGAAAGAGTTCTTCAGGACCACTTCTGCACAGACGCAAACGAAAGATGTTTAAAAAGAACTTAATAACGACATACTACATAAACGTGGCACATCACAGTCTTGGCTTACAAAACTAGCTTTGATTTAATGGTCAGAAGTTATTTACAGTAATATTAAGAATGTTTCCTAAGCAATGCATCAAATTAGCTTATTAGAATGATTTCTGAAGAATCATGTGACACTGAAGACTGAAGTAATGATGCTGAAAATTCAGCTTTGCATCACAGGAATAAATTACATTTTAATACATTTTCAAATAGAAAACAGTTATTTGGAATTGTAATAATATTTTACAATTTTAAAACTTGTAAATTGATTTAATAGCTTTGATTTAATGGTCAGAAGTTATTTTAGAAAGAATGAAATTCATTACAATGAAATTTAAGACATTATAGTTGTTACTTAAATAATTGGGAAAAAAAATGCAATACAACAAGCGCAATGCAAATTAAAAAAAATATATAATGTATTTTCCCTTAAAGGGATACAAGAAGACATTGTATTTTGTTGTATAAGACAAGTTATTACAATACAAAATAAGTACAAAAAAGTTTTTTAAATATTTCTGCTTAATTTTTTTTTTTAATAATTATGTAATTATTTATATGCCTATGTACTATATATTATACACATTTAATTTAATATATTATAGACTTTTAATTATAAACAAGCCTGAGGTACACATGGACTCTTATTTTGTAATGTCTGTGCTCTACTATTGTCAGCTGCTCATTCAAAAGGTGAGGGAGACATAATATGCACTCTTAAACCAACTACAACATATTATAATATAAACGCCATAAAGTAAACACTGTCATAATTCTTCAGCAGTAGTTGTTGCAAGCGATCATTTGCATAAATGCTTGGTATTCATTGATTGCGAAAATTCTCTGAAAGTCTGAGCCTGAACAACAAGTAAGAACACGTGCTCTATTTGCAGTTCTATTTTATTTTATGAAATTATAGCCTTTTGAAGTTTAATAATCACATAATAATTACATTAAGCTGTAATGCGATTCCTGTTTTTTCATACACAAATATAAAACTTCTTAAAATGATAATTAAGATGTTTGTTATATCAAGATATTTAAGACATTTTATGACCTTGAATTTCATAACTGAATTTTCTAAGGACTATCAGGACTTTTTTATTCGCACATGCTCATAAATATGTTTACAGTTTGTGCACATCTGTTTTTGTCGTGAATGCAAGTGAAGCGCTCGCGCTGTCAAGCCTTTAAAATGCTTAGTTGCTTAAAAATAGAACAAGCTAATAGGAAAACAGGATTTTACCTTATTGAAATACCAAACATGCTTTCATTGACAGCAGCACTCTTTGAGTTTGATCTCTCTCTCGTTTTTCTACTTTCTTACTCCACAGTGAAAACGTCAACACTTACTTCCTCCACATCGCTGAAGATGACGGGGAGGTGGACACAGATTTCCCTCCGCTGGACTCCAACGAGCCCATACACAAGTTTGGCTTCAGCACGCTGGCTCTGGTCGAGAAGTATTCATCTCCTGGACTGGGGCCCAAACAGTCACTCTTTGTTCGAATGTAAGAATGCCTCTTAACTCAGATTTTATCACTACCAATTACTACTACTCTTTCACTGTGAAGAATGAATACATTTAGGGTCAAAATCAAAAGGAAATCAAAATTTCTAAGACTTGCTGTCATAATCCGCTTTATACATAATTCAAATAAAATGGGTTGGTAACACTTTTTTTTCTGTTGTTGACAAACAATACATATATGCCATGTTCCAAAGCTTGGGGTCAGTAATTTTTTTTTTTAATTAATATACAGTATAGACATTTATATTTTTACAAAAGATTTCAATTTCAAAATAAATGCTTTTTTTTTTTTTTTTTACTTTCTATTCATCAAATGTTACTATATTTTGCAGCCTTGGTTAGCAGAAGACACTTCTTTCAGAAACATTAAAAATCTTACTGACCCCTAACATTTGAATGGTAGTGTATGTAGTTGCATTAATACACAATTCCAAAGAGTAAAACAACTTATTTTATTCTTCACCTGTATCTAGAAGTTTGCCTAGTTAGTGCACAGCCTCTGATAAGGTTCTTATGAGAATTAGCCCTTAAACTAATGAGGTTTAAATGTCTGGCCATTCACATAAGTCTTAAGCACTCAGTCCTTAAGTTTGTTGGAGTTTTTCCCCACAGGCCTCTCCATGAAGCTCTTATCTTTGTTTTGTGAGCTCTCAATTCGATTGTTGGTCTTCTGTGCATTTGGGCCGATGTCTAATCAGCTGTTTGGTTAATGTGGCTGACAAAGCATTAGGAGGCCTCTATTAATTGGAAGTTGCTCATTGGATTTGAGTGGCATCCTGCCAGATTGTCCTGCCTTTAATAGGGAACCTTAGTTTGGGCTGTAATACTGAATTTAACATTGTGCAATGAAGTTCAGTTTGTTTGTGTACGTCACAGATGTTTTTATGTGATGTTTTCTTGTACTCGCTCAGGTCGTGTGACATTTGCACCGATTAACAAATAATCATGGACGTTTTATTAGGAAATAAAGAGATGTTTTTCAGATTAGAGAACATTTTTTTTTTCACGGTTGGGTGAACTATTCCTTTATCATTTTGTCAACTGTGAAAGCAACACATTACAGTACCGTATTTTACTGATAAAAATTAAGACTTGCATTCAGCAAGGATGCATTAATTTGATCAAAATTAACAAAAGATTTCTATTTCAAATAAATGTTGTTCTTTTGAAGTTTCTATTCTGAAAATATATATTATGGTTTCCAAAAAAACCCCCCGTTTTTAACAGTAATATTAATAATGTTTCCTAAGCAATGCATCACATTAGCATATTAGAATGATTTCTGAAGGATCATGTGACACCAAAGACTGGAGTAATTTTCAAATAAATGTTGTTCTTTTGAAGTTTCTATTCTGAAAATATATATTATGGTTTCCAAAAAAACCCCTGTTTTTAACAGTAATATTAATAATGTTTCCTAAGCAATGCATCACATTAGCATATTAGAATGATTTCTGAAGGATCATGTGACACTGAAGACTGGAGTAATGATGCTGAAAATTCAGCTTTGCATCACAGGAATAAATTACAATTTAATAGATTTTTAAATAGAAAACAGTTATTTTGAATTGTAATAATATTTTACAATTTTACTGTATTTTAATCTGTATCTTAATGATTTTTTTCAATTTTGTATTTATTTTTTTGTTTTAATTTTAGAATTTTATTTTTAAATTTCAGTTTTAGTATTAGTAATTTTAGTACTTCAGCTTTAACTTAACCATTTTGTTTAATTTCAGCAATCATTTCTTTTGTGTTAATTAACGTAAATGTTTCTTAATATTTTTTTTAGTTAACAACACTGTAGTATATAAATATATATTTATGGCATTAAATAATATTTGGTAATTTGATCATGTAATTGCAGCCTTGATGAGCTGAAAAGACTTCTTTCAGAAACAAAAAAATCTTACAGACCCCAAACTTTTCAACGGAAGTATAACTTCATTATAAGTACATGGCATAAACCAATTGAGTTTTTTTGAAAAGTCGTATTTGTGGCCCAGCTGCTTTGCACTTTTCGTTGCTTTTCACATGTCTTTGTCTGTAGTTATTTGTTCTTTATTCATCAGCTTTCAGCCGTGGGCTGGTGTTCAGAGCTCTCTGGGTCAGCTGCATGCTCCCTTCATGATGTGGCACTGCAGGACCCTGGGCGAGAACTGAGCCAGCGCTCGGCCCTCAGTGAGCCATCGGGGCCGGCGACCTCTTCTGCCGGATCCCCGGCCTGACGTGAAGCCTGTCAGAAGCCCTGGCCCGAGGCAGACGGGTCAGGACTGCTAAATGGAAGTGGACAAGCAAGTCCTCTGTCCAGAAAGTGTGCGCTCTCCGGTCTCTGGCCTCGGGTTGTTGTTCTGTTGATAAAGTCCATCGCAGTGATGCGTCCATGTGCTCAAAGTTTGACTCGTGGACTGGCCCTCGGCCTTGTTGTGTTTAGGATGCGCTCTGTTAAAGCAAGCCACCAACTTCTGAGTACTATACAGTCTATCTGTGTGCAAGCTTTTCTTCTGACACAATTGTATCCACTTACTGCTTGCGCTGGTACTGTTCTTCAAGAGTCATTCTCTTGAATCTCAAACTACATTTGCAAAAAAATAAATATATTGGTTTAATTTGTATACTTTAGTGGTGCAAATCTGTTTTGAATCAACTGAATCAGTCTGAAGCAATCACGAGTCATGAATCTGTCATTGGTCTGTATCATGGAGTGAATCAGTCAGATGACTCATTTCCTCGCTTGCTGGACCACAAGTTATGTCTCTTAAAGAGTGGAGAACTGTAAATATTAGGATCATGTGTCTGGAGTAGTAGCTGCTGAAAATTCAACTTTGCATCACAGGAACAAATTATACTTTAAAATATATTCAAATGGAAAACAGTTATTTTAAATTGTAATGATATTTCACAATTTTACTGTTTCAGTTTCCTCAGGTTTGTCTGTGAAAAACATTCATGAATGCTGAGAGTCTGAAGACGTGATTTCAGTGTTGATCCTCTGTTAGACAGGAAGTTTGCATCTAATGCAAACGTTAAAGATGTATTCAATAGTGGTCGACTGATATATCGCCAAGGCGATATTTGGCATTTTTTAAATATCGGCATCGGCCGATAAGTTTTCCTGTTTGGCCGATGCGTTCGAGGCAAAACTTTTATTTTGACGGCGCGATATACGTTTATTTTGACGGCGCGCCTGAGCACACAGTGCTCACATTCTCCCTCTTGTTCGCTGTTGTCGTTAACAGTTCTGTCTAAATACGGATGGAAGTCTGTCTAATAATCAGATTAAATGAAGGAATTAATGTATACAAAAAGGCTTATAACGATTGCTTTTATATTATTAGTAAAAGAAAGGCAAACATTATAATACTTTCTTGTTTGCCGTCAGCATTCAGCAAATATGCATTTATATCATTTAAACAAATCTTTGAATGTCTAATAAACATCTAATTTCAAAAACCTTGCAAGTTTACTTCCTTTTTAATTATATTTTTATTAAATATTTATTTATTTGTGGAAAAAATACTTTGTCATCTAAAGTATAATTATGTTTATTTAATAAATTTATTTTTAAATCAATTTTGAAATGATTTCAAATTTCTTACAATTACAATTATATTGGCTTTATATCGGCCATCGGCCACCCTGCTTCCCAAGATATCAGCATCGGCTGTCAAAAAACCAATATCGGTCGACAACTAGTATTCAATATGACTGATGATTTGCCTTCCTCACCCACAGAAACGCCGCTCATGGTTTCTCCCTGATCCCAGTGGACAGCCAGAAAGTCACCATGAAAGATATTCTGCAGAAGGCCCTCAAAAAGCGGAAGGGCTCCCAGAAAGGATCAGGTGAGACATCTCAACGATTCATGTTTTACTCGCCCTCAAAGCATCCTAGGTGTATATGACTTTCTTCTTTCAGACAAATCCAATCGGAGTTATATTGAAAATGGTCCTGGCCCCTCCAATCCTTACAATGGGGTAAGCGGGTGCTTTTTGTCAACAGTCCAGAAGACGTGAAATAAAGTGCGCGCATACGTAATAAAATGTGCCTCACACGGCTCCGGGGGGTGAATAAAGGCCTCCTGTAGCAAATCCATGCGTTTTTGTAAGATAAATATCCATATTTCAAACGTAATAAACACTTTTTTCTCACTTCCGCTGACTGTGGTGACCCGCTTACCCCATTGTAAGGATTGGAGGGGCCAGGACAATTTTTAATATAACTCTGATTGGATTCGTCTGAAAGAAGAAAGTCATATACACCTAGGATGCTTTGAGGGTGAGTAAAACACAGGCTAATTTTCATTTTTAGGTGAACTAACCCTTTAATCCTGTGATGTTGGATCTTATCTTATATATCTTGGTAAATAAGATCTTATATATCTTGGTAAATAATGGTATTTATATACTATTATACTAATATATGGTAATATTTTGTATTCGTTTTTTTTTTTTAGTTTTCATTTTTATTCTCGTTTATGTTTTGGTAATTTTACATTTTTGTGTGTGTGTGAGTTTGTCATTTCTATTCATTTTTAATATTTCTAATAAGCTTTAATTTATTTTTATTTCAGTTTGTCATTTTAATACTTCAACTTATTTAAATTAGTAAGCAACATTAAAGTGCTATTTAAATTTCATTTTATTTTATATTTTTATATTTTTTAGTAGTTATGTTTTTATATTTATTATATAAAAATATACTTATTTTTATATAATTTATGTAATATATATTTTATTTTAAATCATATTTTTAATAGCTATATCTAATAGCTATGTGGACCACAAAATCAGTCATAAGGGTCAGTTTTTTAAAATTGAGATTTATACATCATCTGAGAGCTGAATAAACAAGCTTTCCATTGACGTATTGTTTGTTAGGATAGGACAATATTTGGCTGAGATACAACTATTTGAAAATCTGGAATCTGAGGGTGCAAAAAAATCTAAATATTGAGAAAATCACCTTTAAAGTTGTCCAAATAAAGTTCTTAGCAAGTTCAAATTAAGTTCTTAGCAATGCATATTACTAATCAAAAATTAAGTTTTAATATATTTATAGTAGGAAATTTACAAAGTATCTTCATGGAACATGATCTTTACTTAATATCCTAATGATTTTTGGCATAAAAGAAAAATCGATCATTTTGACCCATACAATGTATTGTTGGCTATTGCTACAAATATACCTGTGCTACTTATGACTGGTTTTGTGGTCACATATATTTAATATCTAAAATATATAATGTTTTCTATATAATTAACATAACATACTTTTTTATATTATATACATTATATCTTTTAAGACTTTTAGTTAACAGTAACAACACTGATGCTTTTGCATACATATTGGCATGATAAACAAAATCTAAACAAACAAAAAAAAGGACTGTTTTTGGTGCAAGAAACTTTGAATAATATTATAAGTGCCCTTACTGGGGGGTAAAAAATGCTGGAAGAAGTGTAGCAAAAGGTGCCTTTGAATTGCCGGTCGAACTGGTATTTGTGTATGCAGTTTTAATCTTAGAAAGTAAGTGAAGCCATCTGCTGCGATTTGGCCCGATAACCACAGCAATGTGCCGTCCTAATTTGTCATCGCTGAATGGGGCGGAATCTGATAAGGCCAGAGACTTTAATACAAAAAGTCACAGGTAACGGATCGCCCCTTTGACGGCCATGATGAGTCAGGGCAGCGCGAGATAAGAAGGGTGAGGAGAAGAGATTGAGCCGCAGACTGACTCGGAGATGGAGAAGTGCACATAAAGAATGGAAAGCAATGGTGCGGGAACAAAAGTATATTAGAGAGAAAATGGATGAAACGCAGTGAAAATGATGGCGCGTGGAGATCCACTGGAGCCTCATCTCTCCTGAATTTACCACGCACTGAGGTCACAGCCTGCAGCCAGAGAAGATCACTTCAGTAAGGCTAGCGCTGTCCGTTTAAATAGGCTGTAGTCTTCGCTTCTGTCTTATGTGTATCCACACCGCCTCATCAGTATGGATCACATACTCCTTCATCAACACCTAACTGACTGTCTATAGCAGCGGTTCTCAGCCTTTGTGAATCCAAGACAGGGGGTCTCAGTTTTCCGAGATTTAAAAAAATGTATATTTTAAAAATATTTTTATGAATGATCTAGGGCTGCAACTAACGATTATTTTGGTAATCGATTAATCGGGCGATTAGTTTTTCGATTAATCGGATAAAAACTTACCTTTTTTTTAATTGGATGTTTTGCTTATTATAACTATATAAAACCCTAAATCAGGGTATTTATGTCTATAAGTGTACTTTAAAAAATGCAAAAGACACATATTGAGTTTAACTATCTTTAATTTTGACATATTAAACCTTAAATAAAACACAAAAGTTTGCCCAGCTTTTGAATTTGAACAGTAAAACTGCTTTAAATATCTAAAATATAAATAAACAAAAGCAAAACAAGTACCGAGTTGTATTCATAAAATTCACATTATGAAATTAGGACATAAACATGCTGGCAATAAGATATTAGCAGCAGAATTTGTTAGAATATCAAAATTATAAATAATAAACAATGAATGTTACTGTAGAATAAGGTAGAATGCAGAAGAACAGGAAAACTGTCACTTTTCAAAGTTGTTCATATGAACATGTTTCTTATTCACTTTTCCAA
>NW_015660499.1:1617979-1648778 GCF_001515625.1 Sinocyclocheilus rhinocerous | reverse complement strand
GTACTTAAAAAAATGCAAAAGACACATATTGAGTTTAACTATCTTTAATTTTGACATTTTAAACCTTAAATAAAACACAAAAGTTTGCCCAGCTTTTGAATTTGAACAGTAAAACTGCTTTAAATATCTAAAATATAAATAAACAAAAGCAAAACAAGTACCGAGTTGTACTCATAAAATTCACATTATGAAATTAGGACATAAACATGCTGGCAATAAGATATTAGCAGCAGAATTTGTTAGAATATCAAAATTATAAATAATAAACAATGAATGTTACTGTAGAATAAGGTAGAATGCAGAAGAACAGGAAAACTGTCACTTTTCAAAGTTGTTCATATGAACATGTTTCTTATTCACTTTTCCAAAATTTAGAATTGGAATGCAAAAATGTCAGCATGTCCACATGCTCTGGGTTGAGGCTGGCTCTTTTTTTGCAAGCTATGTACCCTGCAGCAGAGAAAAGACGCTCAGATGGCGTTGAGGTGCTTGGGATACACAAGTAGGATTTCGCTAATTTGGCCAAGGTGGGGTATTTATCTTTATTATCTCTCCACCAATCCAAAGGATTTTCTTCCTTGGCTAGTGGCCTCTCAACAAAGTAAGCCAGGACTTCATTTCTTATTTGAGTGTTGAGGTCCTCCTCAGCTTTCTCCTCTCTGCTCTCTTCCTCACTGCTGCCTCCAGACTCAAGGAGTGAATCAAGCAAAGATTTTGAAGGTTTAGCTTCTGTTCTCATGGCTGAGGTGGTTGTTTGCTGCTGCTCCATCTCCTTTCTTGCTGCAAGTGCTTCAGCTTGCACTTTAGCCTGCACAGTTATCATTTGCTCAGGTGACAGAAACTTCAGTCTACTGAACCTTGGGTCCAGAGCAGAGGAGAGAATCACAGGATTATGAACTTGTTCAAAGAGTTTCTTCCATCTGTTTTGAAGCTGCTCAACTGCTGTGGCTTGGAATGACTTGACTGGAGTTGAATCAAAGGCAGCACCTTCAGTAGACTTTATCAGCCCTTTCACAAGTGGAGGCAATGAGGAGACTGTTACATATTCCTGCCCGCTCATAAAAACAGTGGCACATTCAAAAGGCTTAAGAACAGCACTAATATTTAAATATTATTTAAATTAGTTATAGTTTAAATAATAGTAAATATTTTCAATGTTTAATAATTTTGTTATACTGTATATTACTTGTTCAAATTATTATAATTTAATGTTTAATTGTTTTATTGTATTGTATAAATTACATTCAAATTATTTATTTAATAATAATTTATTTTTACAAAAAAAATTTTCTACATTTTTTATATATATATATATTTTTTATTTGTAGTAAATAAAGCATTTTATTTTTTATTTATTAATTATTTTTATTTCAATTTATTTAAATTATTATAATTATTATATTATATATTAAATTATATCATGTTAATTATTATATTATGTTAATTAATATAAAATATTATATTATATTATTATTTTCCATGACTTTTCCAAGTCTAGAAATCATACTTTTAAAATTCCCTCGTTTATGCAGGTTTTGTCATGTTTTGTCATATTTTGAACTATTTTAACATATTTAAAAATGATATATTAAGCCGTGTTGTAAAGTTCTTATGTTCGATTTGTAGATGTTATTTTAAATATGCTTTTTTTTATCGTCAAGTCTCAATATTTCTGTTACTTTCCTCACACATTACAACAATATGTGCTATTTTAGTACAACTGAACTGTTTGTAGTAATTTTAAAGATAATCCATCACAGTGACTTTTGCTTTCTCTTCAAACCATTTAGCGCTTTGAAATTCACAAATAGTCTAACGTGGGCTTATTTCGGAAGCTATTTTGGGTTGTAAAACGCAATCTATTGGCATCTCTTTCTGCAAAAACCATGCAAGTATTTTGACAGCTTTTCCAGAAACAACAAAGATGGGGAGTATAAGAGAAAAATAAATGCTCCGACTCTGTGAGATCCGTGTTTCTTTGTCTTTTTAAAGGTATCAGAGGAATAGCCAGCTCAGTCCTCTCATGCGGCTCAGTCTCTGGGGCAAACAAACAAACCCAGTGTTTCTCTTTTCGGATTTGTGACATCTTAGACATGCCTCAAAAAGAGAAAGAGAAATATCTGCTTGCTCTTAAAAGTACGAGCACACTCAGTTATAATAGCATCTTTAGTTTCAGTGGTTTGAGAGTACTTGTGTTTGATGCACAGCCTCATCAGAGACGGATTGATTTGACAGCAGCCCAAGAGAGCCCTCAGAGGGAATTTAATGGGAAATAAACCTACAGAATTGCCCCGCGGGCAGTGAGCCATTGCCCCGTCCCGGTCCAGCATCCCATCTTGCAGGTGATTGTTTCACTTTTAGTCTGAGATGGTGTCTCAGAAGACATCTTGAGTGGATGTGATGGTGTAGTTGGTCCAGTCGGGCCGCGCTCTCATCTGCATTTAGATGAGTATTGATTGTTTATTTACCCGCTGGAGACAAGAGACCGATCCAATCTTCTGTCCACTCTCTTCTGCACCAGCCGTTCACTCTTTGGCCATTTTCTTTCTCTTTTTTGAGCAATTGTTTTTCCTTTATGTATTAGTTTAGTCTTTTCTAGTCTGAACAAGAAACTAACGTAAACCTTTTTTCTTTTAAATGCTGTGTGAAATTAAATATTTGATGTATATATTTCATATGTGTGTGCAATATTACATTATAAATTACATGTTTGTTTATTGTATTAGTTTTAGACAGTTTTTAATTACAATACTAATAGTTGGGAAAAAAGTTAATAAAATAAATTATAATATAATATATAATGTATGATTAAAATGAAAAAAGTAAATAGATTATATATAATATAATATAAATATAAATTAAAATCTAATTAACCCTTATAAACATTGATTAAACACACACACATACATATACACATATATAAATTATATATTTATTTTAAAAAAAAATCTATTTAAGTATATTAGCCATATATATATATATTCAGAATATAAATGAAAAGTATAATTAATATTAAAATATAATTAAAGCATATTAACAGGGATTAAATGTTAAATTTAAAAAATGCCTATTTATTTATTTACTTATTGTTATTAATTTAATTTTGTTTATTTAATGCTTATTCATTTAGATTTTTTTAAAATAGCATTTAAATGCATGTACTGATATTTAAAAATTAGTCGAATAATTGAAAAAAATTGTATTGCTTTGATTTTCAGTTGAATTGAGCGAATATATAACGGTAGGACGTGTGGACACTAGAAAGCGTGCGCACTGTAAAATATGACTAGTTTTATGAGCGGCTCAGGGTTTGTGAAGCTCGGTGGGTCTGTTGGGGGAGATAAGCGCGATTGAATGCATCCTGTGGGTCTTATCAGGGTAAATGTTGGTGACATTTGAGAGGCGGCGATGGCTGTGGTTTGGGGTCGGTGTGCCTGCGTGTGAACTACAGATGAGCTCAGACCGTGACTGTTATGCTTTATGTGCTTAGGGCGAATGCATTGAGACATTATACAAAGATGAACATTTTCAGCAGTTGCTGTATTTGTGTGGATTTAGTATCAGCCGTTTTATTTAGTACTTGGCTCGATATTTTAATGACACACATGCACAGAAAATGATTGGATTTGTAGCTCCACACGGTACGTCTGGTCTCCGGTTATTAAAGATTCATCATAAAACGGCTCTGAGATCTGATCGCTGAAGTCTTTCATATACACACACACACCTGTGACCGCACATCTTTTTAGTTCTATAAAAATGCATTTATTATATATGATTATTGCTATATACACAACCATTCAGAATTTTGGATCAGTAAGATTTTTTTTTGTTTTGAAGAAATTAATACTTTAGTTCAGCAAAGATGCATTAAATTTATCAAAAGTGGCAGTAAATACATTTATAATGTTACAAAAGATGTCAAATAAATGCAGTAGTCTTCATTAAAGAATTCTAAAAAATTTATCATTACGTCCTTAAACATTTGTTTTTTTCACTAGGAAATATTTTTTGAAAAATCTACAAAGAAGTCTGGAAATTTGAACCTGGAAAACATTTTAAAATGGAAAATGTGTAGAAACCCTGATTATATATTGTAAATAAATAAATAAATGCAGCAATATACACACCCTATTGTCTAAATTAGAAATAAAAATATATTTTGAATTAAGAATAAATAAATAAATAATTATAAATTAATAATACAAATGTAAATAATTTCTAAATATATTTTTAGGGATGTAAAATCATGCTTCATTATTAATATTGTTCATACTTGTGACAAGGGATTCGTAAACTCTAAATATTAAATATGATTTGATATCATGTGTCTTGTCGGTGAGAGGTGTGCTGTGTCAGATGGTGTGTTTCTGAATTAGTCACAGTCTCCTGCTCTTCAGTTTTCAAGTTTTCTCCCGTAGATTCAGAGTGGCGCTCTCTCCTTCTTCCATACACTCGACTAGTCTGATTCCTACACGGCAGGCTCAGAACTGTTGTATAGAATTGATTCACTCGCTGGCTTCATTTGTGTTCTGATGCATCTCGCATTGTGCTGCTGGAGGCTGTCATGAACATATTTCTTTCTCCATAGAGGTCGTAAGCTTTCCGAGGCTCTGGTGACATTTTGGAAAACCGCGGTATTTGCAAAAGGGTAAATATTGCCCTTAGTGTTTGCCCCATTTAGATTGGCAGCTTCTCTCTATTGGTTTTTTCCCTTCTTTTCTGGAGAAAAAACGAGGGAAAGACTTGATCCTGCCTCTGGTCATTTTCCCTGCTTCTGACATTCTTTTGGTTTTATAGCCATCAATTGTTCCTGCAAGGCAGTAGTTATTGAATTATCTTTACAAACCTCTCCAAATGAGAGAGAAAGGTCTGTGAAGACCAGTCTTTAGGTCTTAGATGGGTAGATATCATCTGATTGTACAATAAAAAGTCAAATTAGATTGTTTGCACTGAGCAATATTAATCAAGCGATGTTATAAAGAGAAGCCTAAAGCTGTAAATCCCAGCACATTATCTCGAACAGATTGTTTTTGAACGGCTCTGGTCATCCTGAAGTCATTTATGATGGCTGCTTTCTCTCAATATGAGAGTATTAAACTGTTCAGAGGTTCAAAGTACATACGAGGTCAGTATAGTAGAGATGATTCATGTTATGAGAAAGAAAGAAAAAACAATACTACTGTTGAAAAATCACCAAGGCTGCATTTATTTGATCAAAAATATAGTGAAAACTGTAATATTGTGAAATGAAGTGCTGTTTGAAATTTTCTTCTAAAATGAGCATTTTTGTTTTTTTATCAGGCTCCTATGTGTAGGTTCAGTAATTTAACTTTAATGGCAATGAATAGGTTGTTTTCATTGATATTGAAGTAAAATAACTGACCATAAACATAGGAGCCTGAGAAAAATGCTCATTTTAGATGAAAATTTCAGATGGCACTTAAAGGCTTTTGCATCTGAACTCTTCAAATATTGTTGCAATTTAAAATAATTATCTATTTGAACATATGTTCAAATGTAATTTATTCCTGTGATGCAAAACTGAATTTTCAGCATCATTGTTCCAGTCTTCAGTGTCATGATCCTTCAGAAATCATTCTAATATGCTGATTTGATAAATAAATGCAAATGTAAATCCTTTTTATTCAGGCAGATAGCTGTGAGTTTATTTGATTCAATAAACTCAATAAAAGATTGAAAAGGAGTCAATAAAAGAACTGGTTCAAAAGATTAATTTGTTTGTCGATCAGTCTAGATCGATTGCAGCAAGTACAGTGCAATAGAAAGATATGTTATCTATTTATTGTAATTTTATCTGTATTATTTATATTTTTGTTTGTAACATTAAGATTGTTTTTAGAATCATTTCTCATTAGAATGTCAAAATCTTAGGGGTCATATAGGCATGATTTGTTTAGAGAGTTTGCATAGTTTGATGATTGATAAAATGCATAACAATGAAGTTGTATGTGTGGTTTACTCATGTATCTGCAACAAGTAAATGCTAAGGCTTAATGGCATGAACACATGCTCTTTGAATATTATTATGCTTTTAATGATTTTTGAGCTCGACCAGTGCAGTGGAATGCATTTTGTAGATCATGTGAGCCGAGTGCAAATGCAGTCAAATAAACCAGACTCTTAACAGCTCAAATCAAGCGCTTGTATGATTCGTTTCAGGTCCCATGTATCGTCTGGAGAAGCAAACCGAACCGAATGTGGCGGTGGATTTGGACAGTACGCTGGAGAGCCAGGGAACCATGGAGTTCTGCTTGGTCCGAGAAAACAGTGAGTTTTGATGACATTTCTGATGTTCCTGCCATTGCAACACGCGATCTTTGAACATTTCACATTCATAAACATTTTTACAACATTACAGGAAGAGATTTTCCTTTATTTTGATATATTGATTAACTTTATTGATCACCTTTGTTGTTGCAAAACAGCAGCAACATTAAATGTAAAGTGCACAAATGCACACTGAATGCACACATCCTTTTCTCCACCCCGTCCCGTCTTCATCTGCAGGTTCTCGAGGCGAGGAGAGCTCAGAGGAGGACCCACCTATAGACATCACTACGGTACAGGACATGTTGAGCAGCCACCACTACAAGTCCTTCAAGATCAGCATGATCCACAAGCTCCGCTTCACCACAGACGTGCAGCTAGGTACTGTTTTATAGTTATATAAATAGTAATAATTTATATTATACTATTGGAATACAGAAAAGTATATCATTTATATATTATATATATTTATGTATTTTTGTAATATACATGTATATGTACAATTTTATATATATTATTGTATTATATGGTATAGTTTAGTTTGGCACAAAATACTATACGGAAGTCTAACAATGAGAAATTCCTTGAGAAAGTCTCTCCAGTTCTTGCTTACTTCTCCTGACTTCTCAGTTTCTCCACCTCTCAAAGCGCACGATTCAACTCATGAACAAAGGTTTGGCAGATGGTCCTCAGATCAAACACAGTACTGTTTTGTGAAAACACAAAAAAAATATTCCAGCACACTTGACAGTTGCTCCAGTCACAGCTCCATCCCAATTACAGCAGCGCTCCAGGCGACCACTACAAGTCCTTCAAGATCAGCATGATCCACAAGCTCCGCTTCACCACAGACGTGCAGCTAGGTACTGTTTCCAGATCTCTGTATTTTACATTGATGAAATATCTGGCTCTACTTCTGCCAAAACAGACCAACATTCAGATTCAATACAAGAGTTGTCTCTTCAGATTCAGTGAGACAAAATAGAGTACTTTACTGTAGTGTTAGTAGTAGGAAATGGCATAATACTGTATAGTGTAGAAGCATATAATAATAGTATGTAATTGTGTCGTATTATTATTCTAAAAGTATGGTTTAGGAAAGTATGCCACTGCTGTAAAATAATAAAATAAAATAAAAATGCAAATTAAAAAACAATAAAATTTTAACATGCCATTAAAATTTTCTTTCAGTCACATTAATGTATAGTAAATATTATTATTGTATAGTATTAACAAGTATTATATAGTATTAGTTAAATAAATTATATGTTCCTCAGATCAAACACAGTACTGTTTTGTGAAAACACAAAAAAAATATTCCAGCACACTTGACAGTTGCTCCAGTCACAGCTCCATCCCAATTACAGCAGCGCTCCAGGCGCAGGAAGCCTGTGTGAGCCAGGGAATCTCTTTAGGAATTTCACTGCGATTGACAGACTGGAATTTTTTTCTGGCACACTGATGTTTGCATGCAATTTTTTTTTTTTAAGTCACGTGAATGATTGACAGCTGTCACATCCATTATGGATAGACTGTGTGTGTGCTTCTGAGATAGACCTGTAATAATATTCCAGACCCCTCTCTCTCACAGCGTTTGCTACAGAATCAGTGTCAGTCTCGGTCGGTTCTCCTTTCATATTTAAATAACAGGGAAAATAAACCCACACACCTGTTCATCTTTAAAACCTGGACGACGTTTTTATGTAAACTCTTTTGATAAAAACTGACAGTTGAGATTTATCTGTAAGGGATTTTTAAGATAAAACCTTCTCACTTTTCCAGGAATTTCTGGTGAAAAGGTGGAGATAGATCCTGTCACAAATCAGAAGACAAGCACAAAGTTCTGGATCCGACAGAAGCCAATCTCCATCGACTCGGATCTGCTGTGTGCCTGTGACCTTGTGGAGGAGAAGAGTCCAAGTCAGTTCTGCTCGTACTTTTGTGAAATATGCATGAAATCCTTATTTATTTATATACACTACCGTTCAAAGCTTTGAGATCAATATGTTTTTTTAATGTTTTTGAAAGAAGTCTGTTCTGTTCACCAAGGCTGTATTTATTTGATCAAAAATACAGTAAAAACACTAATATTGTGAAATATTATTACAAGTCAAAATAACTGTTTTCTTTTAAAATATATCTTAAAATTTAATTTATTCCTGTGCTGGCAAAGCTGAATTTCCTGCAGCCATTATGCCAGTCTTCATTTGTAGTGCTATTATAATTTTTGTTTAAATTTTGAGTTAGTTTTTATTTGTTTATTTGTTTTCATTTTCATTTTGGTTAAAGTTTTAAGGTTTTTTTGTGTGTATTTTTGTCTCTCTTTCTCTCAAAATGCGCAAATGGCTTCAAATCAAATCGCGTCTGCACTATAAGCGAGCTGCACACTGCACAGTTGACACAGGAATTGTCACTTGCACAATCGAGGCAGTGTCACATCGTCACTAAAGTTTATAAATTGCATTTCTTTTTAATTCTTGCCTTGGTGGGTTTTTGTTAAATGTGAGCCAAAATCATCACAATTTAAAGAACCAAAGACTTAAACTACTTCAGTCTGTGTGCATTGAATTTATTTAATACACGAGTTTCACAATTTGAGTTGAATTACTGAAATAAATGAACTTTTCCACAACATTCTAATTTATTGAGATGCACCTGTATGTGGTGTGTATTTTTTCCGCACTCATGTTAACGGATTAATAAAGCGTTCACACTGCACACTGTTGCGGTCCGGCAGTGCGTTCCAGGACCGGGTCATCTGCAGCAGAGCAGAGATCGTTTCCACACCGAGTCTATTGCTGCGCTGCAAGCGCTGAATTTAAGTAACAGTGCATTGTTTGCAGTAAATATGAACATGGATCGACACGAAAATTTAGTAATTACACCATAAATGCATATTATTAAAGTCTAAAGCATTGAATAATGTGTTTCTTATATTTATTGCGTTTAAACATGTCTATAAAAGATTGTATTAGCTACTGCACTGTGTAAAAAAAAGAATCACAATGCTAAAAAAGCATTTTCAGTAGCAATGTTTGGATTTGAAATCAAAATAATGGATAAGTGTTGTGTTTGTAGTAAACAGTCACGGATCAGTAGCAGACTCCTGTGTGAAAGCACAGTGAGCACATGCTGCTTCTGCATCGCTTACGTACCACACATGGACTGCATGCACACTGCAAACGGAGTGTGTGTGAACCTGGTCTAAAAGGCCATCTCACATACAGCTCACAAAATCAGGCTTGCGCTGTGTGTAAGCTATTGTGCAACAATTGCACGATTGTAAAAACAAAAATGCAGTGCATGATCAAACATTTAGGTGAGATAAATATATATTTTTGAAAAATATCTAAAAAATGCCCCCCTCCACCCTACATGATAAAAAGAAGACTTTAAAAAGATCGGTATCGGTGATCGTATCGGCAGATACTGCTATCGGTGATCGGCCTCAAAAATCCTGATCGGAGCACCCCTAGTTTTAGTATTAGTTAACTATAATAACCCTGCTTCAGTGTCACATGATCCTTCAGAAATCATTCTAATATGCTGATTTGCAGCTTAAAAAATTCTTGTTATGATTAGTGTTGAAAACAGTTTTTCAGGATACATCGATGAACATTGTTCAACAGAACAGCATTTATTTGAAATAGAAATACGTCCCTTTTAATCAATGTAATGCATCCTTTAAAAAAATATTTTTTGACCAGTGGTTTATGTTTTTTTTTTTTTATTATTATTAATAATGGAATAAAAATATTTTTCGACTTATTGTATACTTACAGTAAAGTAATAGGCACTGCCTCTCTAGCCTCCTCAGATAAAACGTCTCTGGTTTATGTAGAAACTCTTTTGATGTCCCACATCACTGGCGACTGACAGATATAGTGTAGCACTGCAAACTCACCAAGGGATTTATATTACATTACACTTACAGGGAACTCCGTTACTGAAAACAAAATCTATTTACGCAGCCTTTCTGTAAGGTTTGCATTGGTGTAAGTGATGCAGACATCTCTTCTTAACGGATATGACAGGGACACGAGCGCAGCTCTCCCAGACGCGTGCTGCTAACGGTGATTGATGAAGTGCAGACAGATTGCTGAAGTCTGCTCAGAGGCGCTGCGGCGCACACCGATGCTCCGACTACGCCTGGAAATGCTCCAGTCTCTCAGTCACTGAGCGTTTGTTTCTGGAGCAGGGCCATTTATTTTTATGTGTCCTGTGTGTTCAAATTCAAAGATGCCAGAGTTCATATTTGAGGTTAATTATGTTTGAAACAGTCATATTTTATTATCAAAGAATCCTAAAAAAGGTTCACGATTTCCATAAAAATATGAAGCAACACAACTGATTTCAACATTGATAATAATCAAAAATGTGTCTTAAGCAGCAAATCAGGATATTAGAATGATTTCTGAAGGATCATGTGACACTGAAGACTGGAGTAATGATGCTGAAAATTCAGCTTCGCATCACAGGAATAAATCACATTTTAAAATATTAAAATAGCAAACAGTTTTTTAAAATTGTAATATTTCACAATATTTCTGTTTTTATTGTATTTATGCTCAAATAAATGCAGCCTTGATTAGCATAAGAGACTTTTTTTCAAAACATTAAAACATGTTACTGACCCTAAACTTTTGAACAGTGTGTATATATAATCATATATATAATATATATATATATATCAAATATTTTTGATAGCCCTGGGTTATTTTATTGTCAGGGGTGTTTTAGGCTTTCTTGGTGCAAACATAAGATCTCTCATTCTTTATGTATTTATTTATTTATTTATTTTATTTATGCAATGATCAGTTTATCATTATTTAACTAAATTATTTAACTTCATTATCAAGATAAAAAATGTTTATGGTTATTACATTTAAAATTCACTTGGCACCTGCTATTCAGTGTAAATTGCCAGAAGCTTTTGATTAGACTGTATTTTTCTTGTTGGGCTGAATGACTGAAAACAGATTCCAAAATAATGGACAGTTTCTAAAAATATTTTGTCAAAACTCTGGTTAATAAAAATGATTACAATTGTAGCATAAGGATTTCTGTTAATAATAATACTTTTTTTTTTTTTTTACTTTTTTTAATGTAACAAATAGTATTAGCTCACATGCACATGTATGTTGAACCATGGTGGTAATTTTTTTTTTGCTGAATGTAACTTTAAGATCTTTATGGTTTCTTTGTAGGTCATGCAGTATTTAAGCTCACATATCTAAGCAATCACGATTACAAAGCCCTGTACTTCGAGAGTGATGCTGCTACTGTCAATGAGATTGTGCTCAAGGTAGGATTTATAGTTTTTTACTGCTTTTTTAGGTATAAATTCAAACACATTCACAGGAAGTGTGTCATTTCCTCTTCCTCTGCCAGGTGAACTACATTCTGGAGTCCCGTGCCAGCACATCGAGGGCGGATTACTTCGCCCAGAAACAACGCAAACTGAACCGTCGCACGAGCTTCAGTTTCCAGAAGGACAAAAAGTCGGGCCAGTAGAGCTGGCGGCCAAAGCGATCAGCAGACTCCGAACCGAATGGCCTGTGTGAACAGAGGTAGAGAGATAGACGGGAAACACGGATGGAGAAAATCAGCCTCTCATGGTCGGCCTTTCCTGGACTGACGGTCCTTAATCATATCAGAGCACTAATGCTCTCTGCTGTCACTCGAATGTACTTGCAAAACCAACCAACAATCTAATTGAACAATTATATTAACGTTTGAAGCCACAGCCATCGCCCAGACCAGACAAAACCATCGGCTGGACTCTGAATGCCAAGGACCGAGAACTTGCTGCTGTTTGCGTCAAAGACTTACTTCCACTGCCTACAAACCAACTGTACATAAACGCGCACCAAACGAACGCAGTCGGAACCTTACAAGCCAGAAAGAGCAAGCGAACCGTATTAGCTGTTCCCGTATGTATCAAAGACGTTAACTTAAACCGAATCGGACACTGACACGTAAAGGGATCGCAATTTTTTTTTTACGAAAATGTAAATAGCAAACGCATTCAGGGTCTGATGACAAACCCTCTTTGGCCATAGTACTTCAGTGCCTGCTAAAAATCAATAGGACGAATGCGTTCTTCGAGATTTTAAACGTCCGCTGGTTAAGTTGGGAAACTCTTTTTACCACCAGAGGAGGTTAATAGGTTATGGAATGACAGATTTTTAATGATCAAATATGAAATTAATAACTACTTTTTACTGTGATGTGTTTTTCCCCTCTGCATTGTATCTTTGGATTGTATATATATATATATATATATATATATAATAACGAACCAATCGCCGTCTATCTCTTATCAACGGTTTTGGTTTATTCTGACTGTCCTCTCGGGCTGCAATGGGAATGTATGACCGTCTTTGCCACATTTCTTTCTAGATGTTAAAGATAACATTATTACGCTAGGTTCATTTCATCCGTGTCCGTTGGCTCGTTCTGCCGTCTCAACCTGAAACTTTCGCTTTATAACTCAACTTCAAACGCTGCTGTTGTTAAACTGGATTCAGGGTGTTCGTTCTATCCAAAACTGTTCTGACTCAGGTTTCCGACTGCCATGTTTTCTTGACTGATCTTGTTTTGTTTTGTTTCGTTTCGTTTTTTTACGTCTGTCAAAGCCGGAGAGCGATGACTGATACTCAGTTCAGCGCTGACGAATGGACAAAGAGAGCGCGTGTTTTCCCGTGACGGGGATAACGGCTTAATAGACATTTCAAATAAAACTTTATTTATAATATTCCGGGTGGGGGGGGGTGTTATCATGTGGCCTATGGAATCAATATTTGCTACAGTACATGTATACTGTATATACGTAGATTTTTTAATTAAAGATTGAACTACGATACATTTGTCCTGGTGTCATTTTGTTGGGTTTTCATCATTTTGTCTTAAGGTAGGTATAAGGTAGGCAGCATAATTGTGTTTAATTTTAAGATGGCTTCTTTTGGACAAATTCTAATGCAGCATTGCATGCATCTTTCACAGATAAGGCAATCCCAGAATGCATTGCGACGTGAAGCTCATTCAAGCCGGCAGATGAGTAATCAGTTATTTCATTCAATAAATGTGAATTATTGATTAAAAATAGCTCGGTTTAATTTAGAATTTACTATTGGAGTCAGTTGATTTTCACATGTGGTTTGCTTGAGAAGCACTTTTGAGTGTATATGTAGAGCACTCTAAATCAAATGCATATGTTTTTATCACAGCTAGAAAATAAAAGGTTGCTGCCTTTGTAGACAGAAAGGCAGGTCACTGTACTGTTAAAATTATGTAAATAAGATCAAATTTTATCAAAGGCACCTTATATTTGCCATATTTTTTTTTTTTTGGAGCACTTGAGCATGGTTTGGTGTGTTAATTAATCAACATTAATTAAAACTATTAAAAATCTTTTCAGTAATTGGAATAAAACAAGTTTTTAATCTAAAATCTATATTTTACTTCAAAATGTTTAAAAATGTTCCAATTCAAAATGTTGCCTTGGCAACTAATTGAAATAAAATCATTCCAAGTACTAAAATTGCTGAAACTGAAATGAAAAATAAATATAAAAAGATATATTAAAAATAATGATTAAAAATGACAAGCACATAAAATTACTAAAACATACTGAAATTGAAATGAACTGAAATTATAACTGAAAATATAAAAAATTGAAGGGATAGTTCACCCAAAAATTAAAATTCTGATGTTAATTACTCACCCTCATGTTGTTTCAAACCCGTAAAATCTTCGGAACACAAATTAAGATATTCTTGATGAAATCCGACAGCTTTCTGATCCTCCATAGACAGAAATGCAACTGACACATTCAAGGCCCGGAAAGGTAGTAACAAGGTTTACAAGTTACAAGGATACTTGTGATCTTACAAGGGTAAATAAAGAACTGGGGCTGGTTGCAGGCTGGTCATAACTTTTTATATTCCGTTATGAAAAGGTAGACTGGTCTTATTTGTATTGGAAAAGTAAGACTGATAACCACTTGGCAACTGCTAGTAAGTTTTGAATAGTATTTTCTTTACTCTTTACTAAACTGTCTAAAAAGGGTAATATTTTATGTATTTGAGGTCTGAGATGTGGGAACAGTGAAGAGAGAGAGGGCAAACATTTTGCATTTTAGGTCAGCATTGTCTATTGTTTAGATCAGCCAATCTTGTCTTAAATAGCCTGCATTGCACTTCATCTTTTATAACATGGGATTTTGACCAAATATATTCAATCTTGATTTTTGTAAAATGTTGCAACAAGGTGTGTGTGTGTGTGTACTGGTTTATATATCTTGGTGGGGACTTAAACCTGAATACACACAGACTCATGGGGACTCGTGTCACGGTGGGGACCTAAATTGTGGTCCCCACGGGTACAAAAGCTTATAAATCATACAGAATTAAGTTTTTTTGAAAATCTAAAAATGCAGAAAGTTTCCTGTGAGGGGTAGGTTTAGGGGTAGGGTTGGTGTAGGGCAATAGAATATACGGTCTGTACAGTATAAAAACCATTACGCCTATGGAGAGTCCCCACAAGGATAGCAAACCAGACGTGTGTGTGTGTGTGTGTGTGCAATTACAGTTTTCGACATATAAAAAATAAAAAATATTTTTAAAAATACCTTAAATTAACTACAAATGAGCATGTAAAAATATATTTTAAAAAAATTCTATGTGGAGCATGCCCCTGGTTCTCACCTTTTTTCCCCCTTACCTGTTTGCATCTCTGTAACTATAAGACCACCAAACTGTATTCATAAAGTAAATATGATCTGTTGATTTCATGCTGACTTTAACACCAGGCCTTTAATTCAAATCTCTACATGAAAAATAATGTGTGTTGTCAAATGCAGTGAGGTGTCCCCTTCTTTCTTACAGTCGCTGAATGAGTTTGGTCTCTGTATAATGCAGAGAAATCTCTTTGTTGCAACATTAATACAAAGTCAAGAACGTTTGTTAGCCTCCGGCTAATGCGGGTTTCTCCTCTGTCACATTTTGTTTGCTTTGCTCCACCAACCCTACAGGCCTCAAGAGAGCCAGACACCCAACTGAACGAGGAGTAATCGGCCCTCGCTGCTTCATCTCATGTTTATATACCGGGAGAAAATTTCATAGAGAATTTTATAGAGAAATCAGTATTGGTATCATTGATACTGGCCTTCGGTCATAAAAAAAGATGCCATTAAATAAACTTTTTGTTGTAATTGAAATTATATTTGTATATTTATTTATTTATTTATTTAAATAAAAGTAAATTACATACTATATATTTATAGATGAAAATTAGGCTATATATTAGAATTATAAAATGTTTGGGTAGGCCTATAAAAAGCATGTTGATGCCAGATGTCCAAACAGCCTGTGTCTTGTTTTTGATTACCTTGGTGTTACGTTTAACTACATTTTAGTCCTTTTGTGTTATTGTTAATTTTGTAATGACATCAAATCCTAGCTTTTTTTTAATTATCTATGTGGTACTTGTGTGTTTTGTTTGCAAATGTTAGTTCAGTTTGATATGAATGCTGCAAGAGATTAAACATTTTCATTTTTTCAGTTGCTTTTGTCTGGATTTCTTGACTGAATTTCTAATATCTGCTTTTTTGATTAATGCACTTATCTTTCCCTCAGTGTTTCCATTTTCAACAGGCTTCGTGAATTTTGTCAGAATATGAAAACCTTCAGCGTTTTTGCCGCAAGATCAGATGCATGAATGCTGTCTAGGAAACCACTGATTGTATTTCACTTTGCAGTGTAACGAAAAAGATCAACAACCAATCGACTTGATTTCAAAAGGATGCAAGCAGCAGCACTTCAACAACAGGTAACGTCTCGCCTGTGGGGTTAAACGCTGGGAATCAAGAGCCCAGCTGGCAGAGGACACGTCCTTACAGACGCCTCTGTCTTGAGGTTCCTCTGCAGCTGTGGCCCCTGAGAGGTCTTTTTCTGCCCTCCACGAGAACCGGAGATAGACACTGGTTAAAAATATCCTGAGACCTCGCCACAACCGAGACGATAAACTTAATTCAGAGTGACAGTCATGGAGCCGGAGATGGATTTTCTCAGTTCTTGTTGCAGGAGAAAGAGGCTTGTTTTTGCTCGGCTCTGTCACGATGCTTGTTTTGGCTCTGCAGCACTGCAGTGTCTCGGAGCATCCTCACTGGACTCTTTCCAGACGGTGTCAGTTTGGCTTTTGAACAGTACATTTTGTTTTCTGCCGAGTGCAATTGTTTTGATGGTAGTCTGCCTTTCAATCCACTAGCTTTGAATGTTGATGCACTCAGTGTTAGTTTCATTGTTTTCAGAGCTGCCTGGGAATTTTTGAAGGTTCAAATGTGGTTTTGTTTTCCAAGAAATACAGGCCTTGGTTACAGAAGATTTTACCATTCACTTTTTTCCATAGAGATTTAAAAAAAGAAAAGAAAAAAAAAAAAGAATTATGCAGACGTTCAGGAAGAAAAGTGTGTGTGTGTGTGTTAGGGCTGTCAAACTGTCAAATCGATTAATGGCATTCAAAATCAAAGTTTGTGTTTACATAATATATGTGTGTGTACTGTATAAATACTTATATTTAAGAAATATGTGTGTGTCTGTGTGCAAAATGTTCCAGGATCAACATTCTTGTTGATCCTGGAACAACATTCCAAGCAACCAATCAGAAATGAGGGATAAGTTTAAGGAAATGTCAGTGTTAGCCTTACAACCAGATTAGGTGCTTCTATACTCTTGTTATTCATTTCCCTCCGATTTTATGGATAGATTATGGGTAGGGTTAGGTTTAGGGGTAGGGATAGGGTTAGGGCTGTTTTGGACAATAATGTTGATCCAGAAACATGTCATGTGTAGCCTATGTGTGTGTATTCATATATACACAGTACACACACATAATGTAAACGCAAAATTTAATTATTTTGTGATTTTCAGTGATTTTATCTTTTATTAAAATTAAAAATCACAAGTTTATTTTTTTTTATCTTTGTGTATTTTAATACAGCACCAGGCCCATTCAGCAAAACATGAAGCAATATAGACCAAGAGCCACATTCATAACGCCGCGTGTTTGTTTGATTTATATCAAGCTGCCTGGAGCAGTAAAATGCATTTTCTCGTATTCATTTTTCTTCATGTATATCCTCCGTCTGTGTTTTCCAGCAGCTGCAGCAGATCTTCAGACGGAAGCTGACTGCCGTCTAGAGGCAACAAATGCAAACTGAGCAGGTCTTTTATATTTACTTCTGCAAACACGCACGCTTCTGAACGCACTGACATCTTATAGGTGTCGTGCAGTAATGCACTTAATGTAAGTGCATTAACTGCCGAATTCCAGAATGTTAAAATTTGCATGAATATAATGACTTAAACCACCTCAGATATTCCTTGTTCAACAGTATTTCGGTCTACTCTCTGCTTAAATCAAATGTCACTAAAACAGTGAGTTCTAAAAGAGATAAAGCACTTTTTGTTCATCCATCACTTTAGAAATGGAAAGACAAATCGCGCCCATTCCATTGTGAGATGCAGTACTCCACGCATGCGCGCTCTGTTGTGTATTAAATGTAAAGTCAAGTCATGGGTATTGCATGCATAAGATTAATACATGCTGCAGCAATATTAAAATTAGTATAGTATTCCAAACGTAGACCTTATCATTTAGTGAACCATACAAACCCTGATTAAATGTCAATGCAAACAAATAAGGATTTTAGCTTGCGCTTTGCTGCCCCCTGGAGGTCAAACATTGAGATAATAACACGTGACGTCATCGTTCCAATTGTTGACCGTGTTGTTTCTTACTAAAAACAAAAGGGGAAAAAAAGTATTGTTGTATTAGTATCCTACTAAAGACGAAAAGATAATGTAAAAAATACTGACAGATGAAAACTTAATATTCTTAGTATGACAAGATGTAATAGACCCCATATTGAATTTAACGCGGATGAAAACGAGGCTGTGAGGGATAAACTTAGTCTTTAGATTGGCACGCACTGCATTAAAGCTCCTAGATCATGTAATTTTATCAACTCACAACTTTCAAAACTGTTTTACGGAGTTTTTGTCAAGTGAATTTTAGTTTTGTCAGCTGAGCAATCAGTACGTTGTTAAACAACAGTACACACTTCAGTCCCTCACAGCCTCATTCCTGTCAAAAATCACTGTAAGGACTGTAAGGTTGGTGTCACTTGGTGAAAAGAACAGAAAAGGTCAAATCTTCTAACACACCGCATGGTGGAGCCACAACATTAGAAGAATTGCACAAGATGTCAAAATGACGTTGTTTTGTCTTAGTAATTATATGACAACAGAAACAGTCTTTCAAAGACACACTTTTTTATTTATTTAAGCTTTAGGTTTTTTTTCTTTTTTCTCTGTGAGACCGTGTCTTTGTCTCATTTGTTTTCAGCATAACAGCAATGGTCGACACATTGATCTTGAAAAATATCACTCACTATATTCATATATTTTACTATATACTTCATCCCTCATATACAGCATATTTTCAAATATCAAATATTCAGGCAGGTTAATTATATTAATGTAATGAGATAGAAAAAATAGAATCACATGCAATCATTTCGTTCTGTTTACCACTGTATATGTACACTCTGCCGGGCAAAAACACCTGAACGTGTGCTATATAGCGGTTCTGCTCTGAGTTCAGACAGAAGGATGTGCAGGGTTGTGCTGTGATGGGAATTCATCAAGTAAAGCAGTGAACAGATTTGTCAAGCAAAGTATAACTGTCTGGGACATTCAAGGAAAAACCCGCTTTGGATGTGAAATAGGAGCAAACTACAAGTACATGACAAAAGTTTACACTCTAAAAGATGCTGTGTTAAATACAACCCAGTGCTGGGTAAAATAGGGACAAACCCAGCAATTGGGTTGTTTTGACCCAGCGGTTGGGTTACTACCCAGAAGGTTGGGTTAAACATTTAACCCAATAGCTGGGTCAAAACAACCCAATTGCTGGGTTTGTCCTTATTTTACCCAGCACTGGGTTGTATTTAACCCAGCATTTTTTAGAGTGTACAGTTATTGGCTCACTGATTCTTGAGTAGGCTACTGGGACAAAACAGGTCACAACTTTTTTTCCCCCCAGTGTAACAATGTATTTTTCTTCATGTCAACACTGACAGATAAAAACATGTACTGTTAGGCCAAATACTTATAAATAACAAATCCAGCATTACACTTTAAGATTGAATTGATAATACAGGATGGTTTTAACCAGATTGTCGGTGCATCTGTTGACAGAAATTAGGCATCTGAGTGTTGAGACAACCATTTTGTTTTTGTATGTATCAATTGTTTTTCTGGTGTCGCTCGCAATTAACAGACCCACTTATACTAATGGCAGATCTAATTGTGGACCATTTTGTGCAGTAACTCAAGAATCAGTGCTGTGTTTTGCTACCACATGTTGCATTTGTATTGTAGCATCTGTCAAATTGTTGAACGTCTGAAATTTAAATGTCAAACCAGTAAGTGAAAACAAAACCACACACACAAAAAAACAATTTTTCCAAGCTTAGTAACCAATATAGCCTACAGCAATTCTGATTCCATTTTCCTAGAGACAAAACTACAGCCGCATCTGATATCATATCCCTACTAAAATATTTCCAAGTCTAATAGGTGATCACAAGGAAACTCTATCAATGACACACATATAAGAGATATCTCAGTTCACAGTGTTTCTGATGGAACAGTACCGGCCAACACCTAATGTGCAGCGCATCACTGATACCAATATTTTCCAGATTTTGTCTTCAAGTTCATTATTGCTCAAGTAATTCTACTAAACATACATAAAAGCACCAATTACTTCATTAAATCGAAACCTAAATTAAGTAAACCATTTATGAAAATGAGTTTACCAGGTTGGAGCACAAAATTCTCGGTGGTGCTTAATTCTAAGCAGCTCTCTTTTTAATTAAAGCCGTTCCTCAAAGTACATTTAATAGACCGTGGATAATCCACGGCCCTTTATATGTACCATTTCTACTCTGCATTAAGTTCTTCTTTTTTTTAAATTATGTTTATATAATATAATATAATATAATGCCTGTATTAACATATTAATAAAAATACACATTATTTTTTTAGTGATAAAAAGAAATATAGTATTATATTTCTTTAGCCAAAAATTTTTCAACATTTTTGCGGGACAATGTTGGTCATTTTTTGCATAGGAAAAAATATTCAGCTCTGACGTAAATAAGTACATAATTCTGTAGTTTGCCAAAATAAATCAAGATTGTTTTTTTTTTCTCTCTTTCTCTTCATGAACAATAAAAGAATATCAAAAGAGAATTGCTACAAAGAAAACAATGGCAGTAATTGCCAGTGAAGCATAAATGAACAAATCCTAGGACTAGATAGCAAGTCGATGGATAAACTATGTGAATTATTCATATTCAACATCTGATGGGCAATATTCCAACATTGAATAATACTGACCTTGCAGACATGAATACATTTTTTTTTCATTAACAAAATACATATCTACAAACATGTATAACAAATAAGCTTTGTATATTTAGATATGTACTATAGTGAGATCAATGCTTTGATATATAAAAAGGTGCACTTGTTTATATAATGTCATCTAGGAGATGTGGGTTGGCTACCCAGTCCAAAGTTCGTGGCTCAGAGGCTGCCATTATCATGCACATGAACTGCTTGCCGGTCCTTTTATCAATTGGATAAATAGTAGTGGGCGTGAACCTCCTGTTGTTCTCAACAAACTCACAGAGCTTTTGGTAGACATTGGGATGCTCGTGGCGAAGAAACACCCCACGTATCCTCAACTCTCGCTGAATGTTGATGAAGCAGATCTCCCGGGCTTTCCTTCCCTCCTCGCCTTCCTTATCAATGTCAGCCATACCTGGCGGTGGGGTCAGGATCAACGTCTCCATGTCGCTTTCCTTCCGATGGACCTTCTTTTCCGGGCTGTAGGAGGCAAGAGCAATCTTGGCAAATTTCCTGACGGTTGGGGCTTGGACCCTTGGCGATGGTCCGTCAGGCACTTGATCACCAACCGCAATGGATACATTCAAGAGAAAACATTCATTAGGGTCGTATTCCTTTCCCGCCTCTTGGAGCTCCTTGCAATATTCCCCAAGGTTATCCTTGAAGCTCTCCAGCTCACGGAGAGATAAGTATGTTGGCGACATGAGTAGACTTTCTAGTCCAAACTGAAGGAAATTTGTGGACGAACCTGGATTTGGAAAGCCCAAAAACAAGACTCCCCTGCCCCGAGACAGGTATCCTACTTTGGCTATACGGGAGAAAGCTTTATGGACCTCTGCGGTTTCTCGACAGTGCTTAATAACGTGGCGACACACACTACTGATTCGCCCATAGAGGCAGCTCTCCTTATGGATGTCCCAGTCTTCACGGCGACAGTTGCGAGAACAGTAGTAGGTATAGCAGCTGTGGCAGGACTTAAAGTAGAGGCAGGCGTTAAACAAGGTCTCAGTTCGACGGCATTTATTGTTTGAACACATCATAGTGTCGTCCTCATCGGGACTCTGGTCAGGGGAGCACTCTTCTGTACTTCTGAGGCCGTCACAACTCCCGTCAGTGTCTCTTAGTGTGTCAGGATCTATTTTTATTGAAGTCGGTTGTTTGTCAAGGGGAATGCCACTTTCAAATCCTGCCATCGAATCTTTCCTTGCTGAAGATACTGCTTCTTCTTCGTCAATTAGCTTTTTGAGTTGATCAAGCAAGTCTTCACTTGTCCTCCTGGCTGGAGGTTTGTAATCGATAACAAGGTCTGCTAGAAGCTCATCAAGCTGCTCTAAACTTTGCTGTAAAGATGTGCTGCTGTGCATTTTCTCTTTGGTAGATTCTCTAGAGTGGGATTTCGCTTCACGCTGATGGGCTTCTTGATTTGGGGCACTTTTTGAATCCAGCACATCCCAACTTGCAGAGCGTGCTTCTGATTTACTAAGATTGCTTGGTCTGATATCATTGTCTGTGATGGTAATCTCAGGTGTGACAAACCACAGTTTACTCGAAGAGCTCCTGGCCTCAGTTGGACTTTTGTCAATCAAAGAGTTTTCAGATAAGGACAGTGCAGCATAACGCCTTGGTGAGCTGGAAAGGTTGACAACCACAGGTTTTGGTCGTTCACTTGAAGTTTGTATCCCCTGACAAAGAAGATTCTCATCGCTTTTCCCTCGGGGTACGGGCTGTTCCCGCTCTACATGGGTATCAAGTATGTTATCCCAAGATCTTGAGTACGGTCTTGGGTCTGTTACGGTTCTTGCTGGCTCCATGCATGGGTTGGCATACCAAGTTGTGAGCTTTGGCTCTTGTCTAACTCTCGTGGGAGTAACCTGTGAGACATACGAGGAAGGGTAATGGCTAGAGTAGCCGGAGACCTCTGAGCCGTACCAGTCCTCTGATTGAGGCTGCACCACACGGGCATGTCGTCTTCCCTCTGTGTAATACGCCCTTGCAGGAATATGATGCTCCATTGGTGGCGTGTAGGGGTCAGCCATGTAGAAGATCCGAGGGGGCGCTGTTTGAATCTGATATGTCCTTGGGTCATCGCCATAGAAAGTCCTTGCTGGAGGTGTCTGAATTACATATGCCCCTGGCTCACTTGCAGCATAGGGTTTAGGGTACACAGGCTGTCCAGGGTAATGGTTGGGGTCGATTTCTGTGAAATATTGCCGGGAAGGTACAGTATGAACAATGTGAGTCCTTGGATCTTGTACATATTGTACTTTAGGTGAGTAGGGTTGGCTAGGAATGCTGTATCGGTCATCTTGATAAGTCCTTGATGGAGCTGAAGATCCATACTTCCCCAAATCCTCTGCATAGAAGAATTTAGTTGGCACGTTGGGGCTTGAATGAGCCCTTCGTTCCCGTCCATAGTGTTCCCTTGGCTCCCGTGGCGAGACCACCTTTTGCAAAGGGATCTCCATAGGTTGCATGTAGCTATTTGGCATACTTTGGGAATACTGGTACGCCTGCCTGTACTCTCCAGTGAAGGAGTCAGTGGGAGTCGGTGTCCTCGAAGCGGAGAAATGGCGAGGCACTGTCAGACTCCGACTGCCACTGCTGGGATACTTCTGCCAAGGTATGTCCACATGGGGTGTAGCTGCCTTTCGGCCTCCTTGCTGCACGGCCAACTCGTCTGGTTTGATGTCCACCCGGCACCGAACATGAGGACTAGTGGCAGGTTTCTCTGGCCTTCCTTCGTCAAAGCCTTCAGGCACATATACAGGGGAATACCTGCTTGTATCACTCCTCTGCGGCTGCAATTTGATGGGATGTACTTCGTTCACATGTGCCCGCGTGGCAGCGTAGGGAGACTCTCTTCTTGGGGAAACTTCTGGCCTTGGCTGAGTGTTTCGATGCGCCCTTTGAGCTTCCCGGCCCCTCCTTGCCACTGGAGGGGAAGCATCAAAAGATACAGGAGTTAGGCTGGTCTGAACCCGTGAGGCACTTCTAGATCTAGTCCTCCTCTTTTGTTCTGTCACAGCAATTTCACCAGACATCTCAGCAGTCATTGGCTGGGAGGTGAGACGGTAGCTAAATATGTCTGGGGAAGAAAACCGGTGGAGTCCATGCCCTTGTTGGCGACCTAAGGTGTTCCAGGCAACCTCTGGATTGGCCGCATACCTTTCAGCCCTTCGGTATGGGTACTCCATTGCTATTGTATGATATCGGGGTTTGTCCATAGACTCGGTGTCAAAGCTACGGCAGTGCCTCTTTTTGCTTTTGCTTTTTCGAGTGTTCTCCAGTTTGCTGATGGATGGGGAATCACATTGTTTTGAGGGATGACAGGCTTTGGAGTGGTTCGAGAGGGAATTCACTTTAACATCTTGATACACTGTTGATACTAGTATATCAGGTGGATGTGTGCGTGTCATCTTAATGAGACTCTTCTAATTTTCCCCATTAAATTTGTTTAGGTTAAGGTTCTCTGCAAGACATGAAGAAAACAACACAAGATTAGTATTGCATTGTACAAGTTGCATTCAAAACACCTGAAGAATAGGATCTATAATACTAAGTGTGAATGCTTACAGTGTTCTTGGGAACTGGCTGATTAAACATTAAAACACAACATTACTTGTAAATAGCCTGAATTTAATATTGTAAACAATAACGGCACAATATTCAGTATTCTACAGCCCCACATTTTTTATCATTATTTGATAAGCATTGCATATATAAGGTTACCTTGGTAAGTAACTCATCAAGCCAAGATTCAGTGCAAATGTATGTAGCAAATAAACCCAATTCTGATTCTGTAATGCTTCAACTGCATTGTGTTGTTCAGCAAAATATGTTGGCAGGATGTATGCAAGTAATTTGGAGGTGACTGCCAGAGGATGATGTTTCCCCTGGCAACAACATCATCTCATAACCATCATAGTACATACAGTGTGAGGGCTCAACAGAATTGCACTGCATCTCTAATACAAAAATCTTTCTTTTCACCTTTGAAATGTCTTGGAATGGTAAATCGATTAAGAACGCTTACGTAATTCTAAACATTTTTATCTCTTATGCTTAGCTTCAAATTAAACTTTCATCAGTTCAAATCTGCAGGTTGAAGGCAGGACAGAAATAGTGTCTTGAGTCTAAATTAGGCTCTCTGAAGGTTTTTCGACATCTTGTCATTCTCATAAACTTTATGCAAAACAGGTGCAATCATTTGTCATGAAGAACTGTATTGTACAAAGAGAACACAACTGAAATAATGCATGTAGTCATTAAAGATACAATCAAAGCAATGCTTTCAATGGAATATATGCACTACTAGCTTTTTTGAATTCACATTTAGTTCCAGCTCATGAACGTTTTTTCTTCTAAAAAGGAGATTAAATGGTTTTCAAGATCTCCTACACATTCCCTACAGCTAAGTTTATCCGACCGAGGAAAGCACATCTTGTTTCTATGACAGACATTATTGTAAAGTAGGAACTGACACTTCTACAAACATTACTCTCTCCAGACGCTGTTTACTCACAGAGCATTAGTCTGGCAGCTTTTAACATTGCCTCACACAATCGAGTAACTGTGTGCATATGGAACACCCACCGTCTACCAACATACGCACAGTGACTTGTGCAATGCAAGATATTTTCTTCTCCCTAACTAATTTGGAAATGCATCATTTGTTTAAAAAATGGTCAATTTGTTCAAGTCCAGGACAGGTAAAACTGCAGGAACAATGGCATAAGATTGTCTGAGATGATGACAAGGAAAGTGCTTTTGAAAATCCCATTTAAATGCAATATTATTATTCATGTTGGTTTCATATGTCCAAAAAAACACCTTCAAGACACACTAGTGCACACATCATTAACATTATTTAAAAAAAAGTTTATATATATATATATATATATATAATGAATTTTTATCATAAATGATGTACCCCAACATTTCAGAATTTTCCAGTCTCAGGGTGATGAAACCACATTTTGAAACTGAAGCCCCACAAAAACATCAAAAAGAATTGTAATTCTTAAACTGAAAAAAATATATATTCATCGTAGAAGAGGTGTATGGATTGTATTTAAATCTATTTTTGAATAAATTCATAAATCTGGGGGAATATGCATTGAGCTAAAAATAATGAACAACAAAGACAAACTGTTTGCAGAGCATAAAAGCTGTCATTATTATCAGTGATGACCTCAATCCTTTAACAGAGCTGATAGGACTATAAAGCTTCACATATTTCACACAATTACACAAGGAGGCACAGCTGAATGCAGCTCTATACAGCAGAATTTCCTCTTTGGCAAATGCAAGTCAAGTATTGGTTTTTAAATAAAGCTTATTGTACGTTATTTATTCTTTTAAATTCGATATATAAAGGAAAGCCATCAAGTCGTGACACTCAGAAATAGGTCATGTCAAATGAAATCACACAACACAATGATGAATCTAATCTGCATAAAATGTTCCATTATTATTTTTTTAAATGAATGAATCAATTAATGTATTATTCATGGATCTGGCTAATTTAAAATTGAATGCAGTTTTGTTTCAATTACTTATTCAGTATAATAATGAGAATATTAAATTGATCCAGATGGCAGAAGAGCCTTACAGTAAATATATACTGGCCTAATATGAAACTACTATAACTACAATAAACTGCAAGCATTCTCTTACAGTATAGAAGCAAAATTATATATTAAAGCAATAGTTCACCCAAAAATTAAAATTTGCTGTTAATTTATTCACCCTCAGGCCATGCGCAATGTAGAGGACTTTTTTTCTTCAGTAGAACAGTAAAGAAGATTTTTAGCTGAAACCGTGGTTCTTGGTGATTCATAAAATGCAGGTCAGTGGCTACCAGCACATTGTGCCTTCTAATGTTATATTGAGGTCCTATGAAATGAAATGACTGGTCTGTGCAAGAAACTGAATGTTATTTACAACATTATTACCTGGAATATAATTGTGCATATGTGATGTCATTGCATGATTATGTAAATGAACTGGTGAATCATTTATTTGAACCAGTTCATTTAAACAAACAGTCCGAAAGAACCAGTTTGTGGAAAACCATCACATTTGCCTGAAGCTATGTATTACAGGTAATATTGTAGTAATAATTCTCAGTTTCCTGCACAGACCGATCATTTCACTTTATAAGACCTCGGTATATTGAGCCATGGGTATTAATTTTGTCTTGCCTGTATGTGCTTTTTTTTACTCTCAAAGTGATGGTAGCCATTGACTTGCATTTTATGACATTTTTGGGTGAACTACCCCATTATTAAGTCCTGTTTTCTGAAAAAAAAAAATATAAAAATGAATGAGTTGATGCTTAAAACAAGAAGAAATATCTGTTTTCCCTTTTGAGTTCAGACCCCACTGGCAGATATTTTTCTTGTTTAAAGCATAAATGATCACTCTGAGTAATGCATAATGCAGTTTGAATTGAAATAGTTTTGCTATGAGGGTTAACAGGAGCATTTGTTCAGCATCTCACTGAAAAATCGCCAACTCCAGCAAATAAGGGCACTCAAAGGAGTCAAGACTTGGTAAAGCTCATCCGTGGCCTTTGACCTTGTCATCTGTAAAGTGTGTGAATGTGCCTGTAGTGTGCCGTCTCACTGCTGCTGATGCCAGCTGACCCTTTTAACCCAGCGCAGAGCTACAGATGGATGTGAATTATTGAACATGTGAGCCTCTTTACCACCACACATTTCCTCTATAGGTGCTTTTCTCTTTACTGTAGACACAATGCACTACATTAGAAAGATCTATCCTTTAAGCATCCATGAAATGCATGGAAATCTGTGGTTTATCCATGGAGTGACAGCCAGAACAAATATTCTGACAAACCAATGCCGCTCCCTAAAATGCAACCCAAAATATTCATTTCCATGACTAAAGACAACTTCATGTATGAAATGCATGCATACAACAGCCTATATAAACCTGCCTATATAAATATTAGCTTATATGGACAAGAGTTGATTTTTTTCCAGAAAATCTGACCTTTTGGATGAAGCAGTTCACATGCGCAGTGAACATAAATTTACTTGCATTTGATTAGGAACCTAGAAATCGAATGAATCTGCAATACAGTAATATACACTGCAAGTCCAATTCATAATTATTTATGATTAATATTCTGTAAACTAAAAAAAATGTCAAGAGTTACACTTTGGAATAGAAATGTAGTTTAAAAAAAAAGATTGCTCGTGCTACAGTCTTACAATGCTATCAGACATCAGTTTTAATGTAAAAAAAATTAATTAATCAATCCATTGTTTTTTTGTTGTTGTTTTTTTTGCTGTTGTCAATTGAAATAAAGCAGAAATAGATATTACACGAAAAAATTACTAAAACTGAAATATAAATAAATTAAAGCTAAATGGAAAATTAAAAAACAATCGATAAAATTACAAAAGCACAAAACAAAATTACTAAAATAATGAACTAATAATTAAATATTACAAAATTAAAAAGTTAAAGTAAAAAAAAGAAAAAAAAAGAAAATGTTAATGTTGCATTGGCAACTGAAATAAAACAAGTTTAAGTTGGAGTACTAAAATGACTAAAACTTAAAAATAAAGCTGAATATAAAATTTAAAAAAAAAACTCAAAAATGACAAATGCATATAACAAAATGACAAATAATTAACTAATATGAAATGAAAACTACACGCACACGCACACGCACACGCGTATATGTATGTGTATATATATATATATATATATATATATATATGTGCAAAATATTAATAAATAATATAATAGTAAAGAAATAATACTAAAATAACACTGGTAGACATGCAAAATCACAAAGCAGTCCAACTTAGGTTCAGTTTCAAGTTCTTTGAAATCACAAATGGAATCATTCTGCATGAGAAACAGATATTTCATGTGCACACACACTTTTTAAAATGTAAAGACGCAAATGAAAGTCAAGCTCTCTTGCTCAGACTTCTCAAGCCTTTTAACACACCATGTGATTATTTCTCGATGTGAATTCCTCAGACCCTTCTTATCAGACCCCTTCAGTCTTATCAATGGCAGTCGAGTCTCATAATGCAACCCATTAAACACTGCAGACTTGAATAGAACCTTTCCATGCCAATGCGGTCCATTCCTCGCTGAAGGCCCGTTGCTAATTTTGCATAATGAGCCTATTTGATACGGGGGACAATGGGAGGCTTGTGAAAGGCTTGGAAACAAAAAACTCCCAATCCTGCAGCCTGAGCTGCTAAACGAACGCTGCAGAGATGCAGATCTGTGACAGAAAAGCATCAGTGCCGATGTGGGAAAAGAAAACGATTATGGGGCGTACTGTAGCAGGGCTCTACTGCATAAATGGGCTGATCAGAGTCATGATCTGTGAAAAATCATTGATGACAGACTCCATCAAAACCAACGTCTGCTCTCTCCCGTATGAACATCTGTTCAGGCTGATCAGGCAACACCCTCGTCTCCACACACCCAGTACCTACCTGATGAACTTATGTTCATCTAACACAGAAAATACCTGCAGCAGAACTGAGTCACATTTATTCGGTATGAGTCAAAATTTGGGGTCAGAAGGATTATTTTTTTTATTTTTGAAAGAAGTCTCTTATGCACCCTATTTATTTGATTTAAAAAAATACAGTAAAATTGTGAAATATTATTAGAATTTAAAAATACTCTTAAAAACCCTTTTCAATTTGAATATATTTTAAAATATAATTTATTTTTGTGATTTAAATCAGAATTTTCAGCGTCATTACTGCAGTCTTCAGTGTCACATGATTAAGGTTGGGAATCGAAAATCTATTCCGATTCCAGAATCGGATACTTAAGGTCAGGAATCGGATACTTGTTGTCAAATTAAAATTTCGATTTTTTTTCCCCCCCTTCATCTGTGAGGTCATCATGTGTTGCGGACCTAGCGATCTGCCAGGACCTTGCTCGCTAATTTAAGCTTTCCAAAGTTTGGCTACATTTGCGATCAGAAGCCAAAAAAGCTAACGTTAAGTATAATATCTGTGATAGCTAAACATGTCGCAAGAGAGGTGTCACCACCAACATGACAAAGCACTTTAATTTAATAGATCGTTAAAGATCGCGAACACGATTCAAACACCAACGTGATTCTATTCCTAAATTACAATGATTCGTCTGTTTCATTCCTCAACCTTTGACGTGTGCGATCAATGTTGTGATCACTTGTTGGTTCATCCGTGCAGCGTACGATCACACCAGTGTGATTTGAACATTTAAATCTGCGTTCACGCTGCCGCTGACCTAAAGAGAGCAGCTGTCATCTGTCACAGTCTTCTCAACCGCACAGTATCATTATTTCTGTGTTACAAACATTCAAATCACAGAAGCACTGGGATAAAAGTTTGTAGTTCAGATATAAACTGTGTGTACGATGTGGAAGGTAGCGATTCAAATAGAGTAAATCACCTTTTGAAAGTAATTTGACACTTCAAATGAAGATTTATCGATGACATTGTTACGCCAGTAGGTGGCGAAAAGGGGCTGTTAAAATGTATTTGTCTTTGAATCATACAAGAGATTCGTTCAAGTACATCTTGAGTGAGTCATTTAAGCATTAATTCATAAATTACATGTGATTTTGTTTAGTTGTCTAATGTTTTTTCTTCAGAATCATGAGAACCACAACTTCCATTGGGGAAAAAAAAAAACAAAACAACTAAATTTATCCAGAATCATGCAGTTCTATTTAGCACACATTATTTTATTTTTTTAAATATTATAAATGTCTTCACTATCACTTTTGATCAATTTGATACATCATTGATTAATAAAAGTATTACTAAAAATCGTAACATTAAATCTAAGTATAAAATCTTAAGTATTAAATTATCATATTGATCTCAGACCTTTGAAAGGAAAAATTCTGGGTAATTATTGCCATAACATAATGTGATTTTTCTTAGGTTTATCCAACTTTTACATAAGTGATTTGAAACTGATTTTCCGTCTGAATTAAAAGAAAAAAAAAAAAAAAACCCCAAGCAGCA
>NW_015660499.1:1615568-1617959 GCF_001515625.1 Sinocyclocheilus rhinocerous | reverse complement strand
AAATAAAGAAATATATATATATTTTAAAAAAAGTGTTTTATATTTTGTGTTTTATTGTGTTGCCACATAATAACTCGTGATAAAATATGTAGTTTGTAAGCCTGAACCCGATTTCTAAGGTTCTGAACTTGTGCATCTCACTAAAAAATGGCAAAGAAAATAAGAAATTCTCATGATAATGGCACGGAAAATGCAACAGTCAAATTATTATTGTGTTGCCACACAATAATTTGTGTGAAAAATGATCAGTTTGCAAGCTTAATTTCTCATTTCTGATTCATAAGATGTTCCGCTCTTGCGCGTCTCAATAAAAATTTTTTTATTTTATTTTTCAAAATCAAAAGAAAAAAAACTAAACAAGAAATTGTCATAATAGTTTAAAAATGCATATTTGTTGGGGTTTTATTGCGTTTCCACACATTAATTCATGTGAAAATAGCAAGTTTTCAAGTTTTAAATCCACAAGAGGTTCTGTTTTCAAATGTACAGTAGTTTTGTGCATCTCACTAAAAATGGCATATTTCTGCTCAAAATAAAAAGAAAAAGAAACAAGAAATTGTGGTAATAATGGTTTTAAAATGCACCTTTGTTGTGATTTTGTGTTGCCACACAATTATTGTGCATCTTAAAAATGGCATATTTCGCCCCAAAATCAAAAGAAAAATAGTCATGAAGACTGAAAAATGTGTTTTTGTGTTCCCACACAATAATTTGTGAAAATATCCAGCTTGTAAGCCTGTTGATCCACAATAGGTTCTGCTCTCGTGCATCTCACTAACAATGGCATATTTCACCCCAAAATGTAAAAAAAAGAAAGAAACTGTCATGATAATGGTTTACAAATGCTCCTTTGTTGTTTTTATTGTGTAATTAACATAAAAAGCAGTTCGCAAGCCTGAACATGATTTCTGATCCACAAGACGTTTCGCTGTAGACTTTTGAGACATTTGAGTTCTGTGCATCTCAAACAATGTGACATTTCGCCACAAAACCAAAAGAAAAAATAAGAAATTGTCATGACAGTGGTTTAAAATACACTTTTTGGGGTGAAATATGACTCAGGCATTCACCTGGACTTCAACCACAAGGCAAAGTAATCTATCTGTAGGACAATATGTAGACACATGTAGAAACAAAATCATCTACACACTAAAAGCAGGAAATGCTAACTTTATCGGCATCATCTAACATGTAATCACAAAGCACTCGTAACCACAGGGAAAGCAGGCACTGTGCTGCTGGTGTGTGAGAGAGACCACTTCAATGAAACGCTTTTGAGTGAATCACGCATTGTTGAATCTCCTTGACCCATATGAACAAACAGAAAGATGCGATCGGCAGAGCGGAGGTAGCAAAGCTTTTCACATCGCAGTATGCCGCAGGGCATTTATAAAACAAGCTCAAAATAACACAACATCAGGACTTCAGTGCAAGAGAAGTTCAGGGACCTTATTCAGTAGGAAATACCAGTTTACATTTCCAAATTCATTTTGTCATTAATTGTAATAATCCTGTGCGATTTTTGTTTGCTCCACACCGAGATCTGATCATCATCCAGTCTGTCTGGAATGACATGAAAAAACAGAACAAACCGAGACAAACTAAATCCAGAAGAACTGTAGCAACGTCTCCAAGATGCTTCAAGAGACCTACTGCGGATTATTTAGTTTCTAAACTAAATGCAAAAGCGCCTACTGATTTTCCGTCTGAATTAAAAAAAAAAAAAAAAAAAAAAACGCCCAAGCAGCATGCAGTTTTGTGAACCATTTAAAAAATTGGACTGACACAGAGATAATTACAGTTATTTAAATTCATGATCAATCATAATTTAATAAAGACTTCATTTAATGTGAAAATGAAGGGCTCTCTGACACAGTCCAAATGCATGGAACGATACGAGGGTGAATAAATGATGACAGAATATGAATTTTTGGGTGAACTATCCATTCAGTAACATTCATGAAGAAGCGATATTCAGAAAGACACTGACATCAGTAGACAACATCACCTTTTTCTCCTTCCCTGTTCCTCCTGGCTGCTCCTGACTCTCCCATAATATTCCCAGCCAAAGAGCTTCCCAGTTTCTGACCTTGTCTTTGCGCAGCGTCTGTGCTGTCAGTCAATCTCTGATCTCTGTAATCCACTTTCACTCGTGAACATGACAGGAGTTTGTCTCATAAAATCGGAATCAGGCCAAGTCAAACACAGACCACAAACCGCCTGGGGACGCACTACAGGCAGGTCATGAAAGCTCTAATCTACACGGTCCACACAATAATTCATGTGAATATATCCAGTTTGCAAGCCTGAACCTGATTTCTGATCCACAAGAGGTTCTGCTTTCAAATGCAGTCTTGTACATCTTACTAAAATGTCACATTTTGCCCCTAA
>NW_015660499.1:1613649-1615181 GCF_001515625.1 Sinocyclocheilus rhinocerous | reverse complement strand
GGGTGAAATATACATTTCAAAATCAAAATCAAAAGAAAAAAAACAAAACAAGAAATTGTCATAATAGTTTAAAAATGCATATTTGTTGGGGTTTTATTGCGTTTCCACACATTAATTCATGTGAAAATAGCAAGTTTTCAAGTTTTAAATCCACAAGAGGTTCTGTTTTCAAATGTACAGTAGTTTTGTGCATCTCACTAAAAATGGCATATTTCTGCTCAAAATAAAAATAAAAAGAAACAAGAAATTGTGGTAATAATGGTTTTAAAATGCACCTTTGTTGTGATTTTGTGTTGCCACACAATTATTGTGCATCTTAAAAATGGCATATTTCGCCCCAAAATCAAAAGAAAAATAGTCATGAAGACTGAAAAATGTGTTTTTGTGTTCCCACACAATAATTTGTGAAAATATCCAGCTTGTAAGCCTGTTGATCCACAATAGGTTCTGCTCTCGTGCATCTCACTAACAATGGCATATTTCACCCCAAAATGTAAAAAAAAGAAAGAAACTGTCATGATAATGGTTTACAAATGCTCCTTTGTTGTTTTTATTGTGTAATTAACATAAAAAGCAGTTCGCAAGCCTGAACATGATTTCTGATCCACAAGACGTTTCGCTGTAGACTTTTGAGACATTTGAGTTCTGTGCATCTCAAACAATGTGACATTTCGCCACAAAACCAAAAGAAAAAATAAGAAATTGTCATGACAGTGGTTTAAAATACACTTTTTGGGGTGAAATATGACTCAGGCATTCACCTGGACTTCAACCACAAGGCAAAGTAATCTATCTGTAGGACAATATGTAGACACATGTAGAAACAAAATCATCTACACACTAAAAGCAGGAAATGCTAACTTTATCGGCATCATCTAACATGTAATCACAAAGCACTCGTAACCACAGGGAAAGCAGGCACTGTGCTGCTGGTGTGTGAGAGAGACCACTTCAATGAAACGCTTTTGAGTGAATCACGCATTGTTGAATCTCCTTGACCCATATGAACAAACAGAAAGATGCGATCGGCAGAGCGGAGGTAGCAAAGCTTTTCACATCGCAGTATGCCGCAGGGCATTTATAAAACAAGCTCAAAATAACACAACATCAGGACTTCAGTGCAAGAGAAGTTCAGGGACCTTATTCAGTAGGAAATACCAGTTTACATTTCCAAATTCATTTTGTCATTAATTGTAATAATCCTGTGCGATTTTTGTTTGCTCCACACCGAGATCTGATCATCATCCAGTCTGTCTGGAATGACATGAAAAAACAGAACAAACCGAGACAAACTAAATCCAGAAGAACTGTAGCAACGTCTCCAAGATGCTTCAAGAGACCTACTGCGGATTATTTAGTTTCTAAACTAAATGCAAAAGCGCCTGTTTGGCAATATTTTGGATTTTGAAAAGCCTGTTGACTTTTGCCGTTTATCTAAGGTGATGGAAGTTTTTTTAAACATTACTTTCTTATTTAACTGGTTCCACATTGTTTGCTGATTTTTACTTTATTTAAACTTTGTGTCATTTATT
>NW_015660499.1:1601125-1610100 GCF_001515625.1 Sinocyclocheilus rhinocerous | reverse complement strand
AATAGTGTTCTTAGTGTTCTGTGCAGACAAAGACAGAACAGTTAGTGTGCTTTGCTCAAACCTTTGCCATGCTGGTACACTACGGTAATATTATAATGAGATCCCTTTGCCATGTCACCAAGGGAGCTAAATCAGACGAGCTCATTTTTTCAGACGCTTGCAGAAAAAGGCTTCCCAAAACAAAGTTACTGGGTTAATCTTTTTCACGTTTCCTTGGTTGGTAGATGCACCGGGGACCTGATTATAGCACTTAAAACCTGGAAAAGTCAGATTTTCATGATATGTCACCTTTAACTACACCGTAGTTATATAAGAGGGCAATATCTTTAAACAACATAATTATCAGATGATACGATTCAAACAGAAACAGCACTATTTCTCTGGCACAAAAATAAGGATACTTTTTAGAGAGACGCAATCAAAGTTAATATATTAATGCAAAAAATTAATTAAAAATTTCGCTTAAAAAAAAAGAGTAATTTCTAAACAAATTCATTAACAGGTGAAATGAAGCAACTCTAGGACTAACTGAAATAAAATGATAATAATTATTTAATTATATAAACCTATATATCTATAAAACCTATATTTATATATCTATATATAAACCTATAATTCAAAATAGTAATGAATACTATAATAATAATGAATACTGCAATAGTATATAAACTATACTAAAATAACACTGCAGTACTGGAATAATAGTATCTATTCTACTTTATATCATCTTTTGAGGCTGGCAAGAAAGTCTTGATTTCTAAAAGTTACAGCAGGTTTTCACAGTTACACTGAGCTCTTCAAGGCAGCACAGAACGTGATTTCTGATGATCTGACCTCTTGAAACTCTGTCCTTTCTCTGCTTTTTACAAGCCGCACAAATAATGCAGTGGATGCTTTTGGACGGGGAGTAAAAATAGAAACATATGAGTCAGTTGAGCGTGCATGTAATGTATAAGAGACGACCCGTGCACATGCATGAAAGAGAGAGAGAGAGAGAGGGAGTGATATACGTAATGCAATTCTGACTGAGCTTAATGAGGTTCCAGTGAGAGCGAAGGCAACAGCGTTTCCTGTGAACAGTTACTATTATCAATGCAACACTGTAAGATAACACAGGACTGAGAAATACTTCATCCAAATGAATATTCTGTCAAATTCTACATGCTGTATTTTTTTTCTGTGGAAAACAAAAGGTGAATTCAGCTTTTTCCATATTTACATTTATGCATTTTGGCAGAAGCTTTTATATAATAACAGCACTTCATAGTAGCCACAACTGTCAAGCAAAAGAATTATATATAGTCCTTGCGAATTGTGCTCTACAGTATATTCAAAGTCTTCTGAAGAATGAGAGCTCCATGTGAGAAACAAAGTGATATTTCAGTAATTATTCACTGAAAATCATCCCCTAAGCTGCAGCTCTGAAATCTCATTCTCTTGCACTTCTGTCATGAGAAGCAATGCCGTTAGGTATCAGGAACATCAACATGCTATTTGAATCTGTGAGTGTGAATGCAATTTCACAACTTCACATTATGAGTGAATTATTTTTCATCTGTTCCCATGCAAAGCTTTCACATGACTTCAAAACAACTCATGTGGTTCTATTATCATTAATTGTGATCTAAAATGATTTTACCCTGGATGGAAGAAGCAGCAAATACAAAGAGTCTTTACACAGACATTTTTATGCCACACAGGTTAGTCTGGTTAAAATTTAAATCATCTGTTGTAGTCCATTAGATCTACACTTTCTAAATGACAGAAATTTAGAATTTGACTGAATGTAGTGTACTTGAAATCTTATAAGTGTGTTTAAAAAAAACTGTAGGTGCAGATAATAAATACTACTGAATTAAAATGCATTAAAGAGAGTCCACTTTCATGACTATGTTTCTTAACACCCTTAGATACAATTTTAATAGTGCACTTTGCAATAATGTAAAAAAAAAAAAGATTACATGTTTACTTTAGAGTGTATTTTAAATCATTGTTTACACTTATTTTGGTGTACTGACTAACATACTAAAAAGTACTTGCGTTATTACATCTAGTTGATGTTTATGTACTACATTTCAAAATCATCATATTTGAATTTACAAATATATTTAAAAACATGACATACAAGTATCAAATAGAAATGACAATAAGGTGTAGTTTACCATAAATGCTTGGCAGTACATTCAGCAATTCACTAATAGAAATCATTCTGAAATTACATAAAGATGTAAGTCCTACTTAAATGGGTAAAAAAAGCAGTCTTAAGTTCAACTAATTGCTTTTAATATCAATTTAAACTATAATACATTTTCATTTATTTGCAAATAATATGCAATTAAGTGTCTAAAAACAATTTTATTAAGTTTGCATGCATTATGTCTGTAATAAATGCTATTTTTTTTTTATTATGCTAAAGTGCACTTCTTTTTCTCAAGGGTGGGATAAATAAAGTTAAAAGTATTTAAGAGATGGCCAAACACCATTTGCACCTTGACAGCCATGGTCACTATATGAACTGTCCTTTTAATGGATAAGAGATGTGTGAACGACCTTTAAAAAAATCTTCTTTGTTTTTCCGCAAAAAAACAACAACATACAAGTTTGGAATGAGTAATTAATGACAGAATTTCCATTGCATGCCAAATGATTCCTTTAGATATGTCTAAAAAGGGTTTGTGTCATGCAAACCTCTGGTGCACACTGCAGCTCCAGCATGCAGCACGATGCACACTACAGTCTCTAGGCACCATCGCACGATGACGTGTAGCCCCAGAGCATCCCACATCACGTGACACAAGTAGACCATTTCATCAGGCATCATTAGAGGTTAGTTCACTTTCACTAGTAGGATCCCCAGCCCTGGCCACGCATCTCCTGACGTCGAAAAATCCACGACTGCATTACATAATCTTACTAATAATAATGACATCAGCACATATGACAAACGAACACTAGGGAAACACGTCTGTTGCATGCAATAGGCCTAAGTAAGTTGCACGCGCAAGATAGCCTAATAGTTTTTCAGTGTGGTTAAGCTGCTGTTTGAACTCACGTCGCAGACTGTCGCTAAATGAGCATTAAAACGCGATGCATACAGCTGGAGGTTTCATAGGTTATTCCTCACGTATATGAGCAATGCCTTCATTACCTACAGCATCATGCGCAACTCTGATTCCCTACAACATCAAACCGTTTCCATACCGACAGATCGTTGCACGCATCCGCACTGATCGCTTGCAATTCGATAGTGTCATCTGTCAAATATCGATGCGCGTGTTTTCAATGTCAATGTCAGAAAAGCTGCGTTCATCTGTCACGCGCACTGCACACACAGATCGCGCCATGCTCTTACCGTGTTAATCCATCCGCCAATAGCATAAATATCCATCATACGCAGCGCTTACGCTTTATAATGTGCTGAGAGTCGCATTTTAGCGTGAAAGAGGCTGTAGTATCGGCGAATCGTGTCGTCCTCACGCCTCAGCTGATGAGCGCATCTGTGGCGTTACTATCCGCGCGCGTCTCCTCAGCACCGGCGCCCAATGCGTCTAATATGCGTTCAGAAGGGGCGGGGCGGACGCGGCAAGTACGCGTTCAAAAGAGCGCAGCGAACGCGACTGCTACGCGTTTAAGGGGCGGGGCGAACGCTTCTGGCTATAATGTAAAATGTAAGTACATTAAACCTCTGAAAGTCTGTATATTCCGTGTCAGCCCTTACAAAACTGTACTGTGGGATGTCATGGTAGTACAGTGATGAGACCAAATGCCAATACTATGGTGTTACCACGATTTTTTTCTAGATTTGTATTGCAGTAGTACCATGGTATTCCTTGAAATACCTTAGTGTACCATCTAAATAACACGAGATAGATCAAAGTACCATCAAAGAACTAAGATCAAAGTACTTCCATCCACAGTGGTTTGTAAACTAACTCCTCTTTGCAATCTGGACATTATAATAAGCTATAACTGGGGAAAATAAATAAATACATAAACAAAAATGATAACAAAAATAATACCAATTATTATTATTATTAATTACAGCACCATTCAGCTAAAATGTGACTATTGTTATTATTATTCTTATTATAAATAATATATTTTAATATTATTATATCATTATTATATAATTACATTTAACAGAATACAATTACAATTAATAATAATATATATTATAATAATATTAGGTGAACCATAAATAATTACATTATTATTAGTGTAGAATTATATATAATATATTTGTATTATATAATTATATTATTAATATAATAGTATTATATTAAGGTAACACTTTAGTATAGGGACCATTTCTCACTAGTTGCTTATTAGCATGCCTATTATTAACATATTTGCCCTTTATTAGTACTTAAGTTATAAGGCACATATTCTGCATGACCATATTCTACATCCCTTAACCCAATACCTAAACTTAAAGGCAACATATTCTGTTACACCAAATACACAAAATAATGATCTTTAAAAAAGCATCATGACCCCTTTAATAACTGCCTTACTAACTATTAATAAGCAGCAAATTAGTAGTTTATTGAGGCAAAAGTGTGACCTATATGAACACTACTACTACTACTACTAATAATAATAATAATAATAATTATTATTATTGTTGTTGTTGTTGTTATTTGGCAGACCAACATCTGAATATGCAAATTACTAGATTTGTAAAAGGGGAACACATGATGACTTTGTGACATATATGTTGTAACAACACTAACAAGTTGTCAGATTGGGAACCAGCCAGTAAACAGCCTATTATAGGGTTTCCAGACAAATTCAAGCTTTATACAATTATTAAACACAACACAATTCATAAAACTACATTTTTGCATCAACTTTAGCTGTTTGAAACATATAAAATCACATATGAAAGCCCTTATGACAACTTTAAAAGCACTGTATCCTGATCCTCTACTCTTGTTATTCAGAAAAACACAAGACTGTTTGTTTTGAATGCTGCTTGAATCCATTACAATTAAAGGGATTTGAGCTTCGTCTCAGCAGGCAGTTAAAGTGTTTGATGGGGAGCAGATCGATACTCACAAATTCTACTAAAGGACCTCCATGGGGACAATCAGTCGCTGACCGATGTGGGTTAATAAGATCAACAAAGAACCTGAAGAACACATGTAATCAAACACACAGCTGTGAAAGCAGCTTATAAACACGCCATCCTCCTCGTCCTACAGTAATTATTCAAGACAGCTTGTCATTTCACTACAAACGACCTTACACTGGTGTGAGAAGTACAAGAATTCAAATGAGCCAGCATTTTGTTTCGGAAACACGCCGTAAAAAACGATTAAAAACACAACAGCTCGCATGCATTAGAGGAAAACGCTGTAATTATGATGTATTCATTCAGGCCTCCGTGACTGATGGCTTCAAGACGAATCAGCGCTTTCATTTTATTCATTAGAAATCTTCTTCATGGCTCGTTTCCAAAACCTCGTGAGCTGCTGCTGTATACTGTACTCTGAGATGAGTGAGAGAGAGAGAGAGAGAGAGAGAGAGAGAGAGAGCGATAGATGGAACGTGAGACAGAACAACAGATAGATGAAGAGATGGACAGATACAATGAATGGATGGATGGATAGAATGAAAGAATGGTAGATGGAACAATAGACGGATAGAACTATTGACAGAACAAAAAGAACAATGGATAGAACGATAGACAGAAAGATGGATGGATGGTTGGTTGGATGGAATGAAAGGAGGACAAAACAACGGATAGATAGATTGATAGACAGATCGATAGATGGATGGATGGAATGACAGATGGACAGAATGAAGGAACAACAGAGCAAAAAGGATGATGAATAGACAGACTGATAGACAGATCGATAGACGATAGATAGATGGATGGATAGAATGATAGATGGACAGAATGATAGAACGACAGAAAAAGAACGATGATAGATGGATGATAGAACAACAGATAGATGAAGAGATGGATAGATAGAATGATAGAACGATAGATAGAACGATAGATAGAACGATAGAACGAATGATAGATAGAACGATAGATAGAACGATAGAACGATAGATAGATAGGGTTTACTCTTGACCTTGCTGCTGAAGCCCCTCTAGCATCACTCAGCTCACATGAGGACATTCAATTCTCAGCAGACTGAGTCTGGTTTCCAGCTCTCTGTATTGATTTGACTCCAGGAAGGGAAGAAATGTGCTGAACAGCACACAAACACCTGCTGGCTGATCACTGGACACTGACAGAGGAGCTTCAACAAGAGACTGATCCCTCCACATATGAAACACAGCCACAGTCAGCACAACGCACACAAATACACACACACGCACGCACGCACACACGTCCTGAGCAACTTCAGCACAATGCTTCTCGACTGTGAAATAAGTAACGTGGAACGTATCGATCTATCTGATTTGCAAATAAAACCAATATTATTGCAAAAACAGTTTGTTTTTTAATCTATTTAATAACTTACACATTTGGCACAATAATTTAATGCCACTGAATTATCTTCACTCAAATATAACAGTATTGTATATTAAACAAATAAATATTAATAATATTTATTTTCTTTTATTTTCAATGACATTATAATATTGTGTCAAATGCATAAATTACTGAATAAATCAATATAGATTTTATTTTATATACATATACTGTAATGTTTTCTGATGAAAGCTGTAAAAGAATATATTCAATGTTATTGTGTCAAATGCATAGATTATGCTAACGAGCAAACTAAATATATAGATATATTTTTTTATATACAGTACACTATAATATTTAGTGAAGCTGCAAAATGAATATTATTCAATGACATTTAATTGTCTAATGCGCAAATTATATTAATGAATGAACTAACTAAATAAAAACATTTTATTCTTTTATATACAGTACACTTTAATATTTGCTGAAGAAAGCTGCAAAATTAATATTATTCAATGACATTCAAATTACTGTATTAAATGCATAAATTACACTAACCACACTTACACTAACTAAATAAATTATTTTTATTTTATATACACTGCAATATTTGCTGAGGAAAGCTGCAAAATGGATATTATTTAATGGCATTAACTAATTTTATCAAATGCATAAATTAATTATATGCCGTATAAGTGTCATTAATTTGACCAATTATTGTTACATAATTAATTAAATCAAAATTTCATTTAAATTTGTTGACTGGTCAAATGAATCCCAAAACATGATGTATTAAAATTACCATGCACTGCATAGATCCAGCAATATGCAAAAATATTAACATGAAAAATGCAACCTTGAACCTTAACAAACTGTATAAAAAACACTGGACCAAATAACATTGTATTAATATTAGCTGTTTCACCAAGCGACAGATGAATTTGTGCCAAAATACAATGGATTGGATGCACAGCATTTGGCGTTATATGAACAGAATATTTGGATAGTGTTTTCTCTTTCTTTTTGAAAGTTGAAAATACTTGCATTTATATTGCTATCCTGCATTTAACAGTTATTTCCCTGCTTGTCAGTGACATTTCTGGGTCACGACCCACCAGCTGAGAACTGATTTATTACAAATCTTCAAAATTCCCCAATGCTAACTGAGAATGTCCACTTATGGTTCTCCACATTGCACTCAGTTTAAAGTGTTTCCTCTCTCATTAAGTGACTAGCTTCCCTGACGCCAGACACACATGCTGCTCATGCATTATTTACAGCTCCTGTTCTTTAGATCTGCTGCTGCCCTCTTCAGCGCTCAGGACTGCGCGGTGTGAATGTCTGCCTATTAATGAAGTGCTTTCTCAGCACATGAGCCTGTGAATGATTCTGATGTGCATAAGAAACAGACTCATGTATGAGCTCATACAACAAATCTCATGATACTGATGCAGGATGATACAACATTTTTGTACAATGCAAGATCAGTCTGAAGCTGTCAGTGATGCTGGTTATACTCTGGGTCTAGAATTAGCATTTATTATAGCTTACTGAATTGTTTTCCCCCTAAACTACATCAAATCCATGTATAAGTCTAAATTAAATGTTCTTTTTAAACACATTCACAGAGCCATTTCGATGCACATGATTTGAATTAAATCTAAAAAGCCTGCCGTCTCATATTTGATACGTAAAATAAAATAAAATATTTGTGGCCAACATATATTTTAAATGTAAAGCTCAATTAAATATATTTTTGAAATACAAAATAGTTTCAATCTTCACATACCAAAAATACATACAAAATTTTCACCTGGGGTAAAAGGCGCCTTTGATATTATTTTCATCTAAACCACTAGATGGCACAAAAACGTGGCGTAGCACTTTCCAAAACATCCGCTTTTCAAGATGCATGTGCAAATTTGTCTGATCCTTGACGCAATCGCAGGCAGCAGTGCAAAGTTGATTCTGTGCTTACTTGATCTAATATTTTATGTTTTTTAAAATGTTGTAGATTTAAGTAGCAAATTAGAATCGCTAAAATGAATGCATATATATTGAGACAAAGGTTTTCTTAACAATTTTAAATTTTGTTTAAGATAATTAAAGTAACAGTTTTTAAATAACGAAAGAATATGTCAAAGTATGGTATTTGGGGTAAAAAGTGCCCCTGCTGCTGCATGGTGCTAAAAGGCACAGTAATTAACATGATAATTAATAGATGGCTGATTTTTCCATTTGTTGACATGACATGGTTAGATTCAGATGGTAAATATCATATATTATGTTGGGTGTCCATATTAAGAGATAATCACCATGTTTAGAATGAAACCATCATATTTAAAAACATGATATTAATCATATCATATAATAAAATATAATTTGTTGTTACTACTGTAAACCTATATTCAATTATTATGGGATCTCCTTCAATGTTTTCAGAATATTTACTTATTAAAATGATTTTGTTTCTGTATTTTAAAATCTATTTTATATATATATATACACAAACACACACACACACACATATATATATATATATATA
>NW_015660499.1:1600042-1601115 GCF_001515625.1 Sinocyclocheilus rhinocerous | reverse complement strand
CTCCATACACCATAATGACAAAGCAAATAACAGGTTTTTAACATTTTTACAAATTTATTATAGATAAAAAGCTTAAATGATTCCATTGCATAAGTATTCATCTATCTGGGACAGTTGAAATTTAGCTCAGGAGCATTCATTTTGCTTGTAGTTAAGCTGTGGCAAATTCAATTGAATGGGTATGATTTGGCCCAATCAAATATTTCTGGAGAAACCTGAAAATATGAGTCTGCTCCCATCCAACCTGACAGAGCTTGAGAGGTGAAGAGGTGAGAAGAATGACAGATAATTGCCAAATGCTGATGAGCAAAGCTTGTCGCATCATACCCAAAAAAACTTGAGGCTGTAAAGGTGCTTCAGCTAAGTACTGAGTTATGAGTTGAATACTTATGCAATGTACTTATTCCAGTTTTTACAGTTAAGTTGTGACAGTTCTGTTTTTGGTTTGCCATTATGGTGTATGAAGTATAGATTGGTGTGGGAAAAAAGTAATTTAAAGCAGTTTAACATAAGGCTGCAACATAACAAAACGTGAAATGAAGGGGATTGAATACTTTCACAAGGCACTGTGTATATATATGTATATATATATATATATATATATATGCAGTGACCAAAAATGGTCAAAAATACATTGGTTGAAACCATATTTACATAAATGTTTTGAAACATATTTAAGCAAATTATTTTTTTTGTATAGTTTGAAATATATTTAAAAAATGTTCAAATATTATCATTAGGCTTTTGATCATCAGAGGAACATTAATTTGTTCATCATTGTATTGCAATTTATGTTTAGAAACTACAGTTTTGCTCATACAACTAAGCATTTAAATATAATTTTAAAGGGGTCATATGATGCTTTTTTAAAGATCATTATTTTGTGTATTTGGTGTAACAGAATATGTTGACATGCTTTACTGTTCAAAAAACACATTATTTTTCAAATACTGTACATTATTGTAGGTCCTCTATGCCCCGCCTCTCTCAAACGCTTCGTTTTCTACAAAGCCCCCTCCTTTGACAAGCGCAGTCCGCTCTGATTGGCCAGCTGACCCAGTGCACTGTGATTG